>NC_056558.1:14908655-14972255 GCF_013358625.1 Macadamia integrifolia
AACGTCAAAAGAAGGTCACACGTCCGATTTGGGTTCGATCGGACATAAGGATCACCTCCGGGGCCACACGGGTGGGTCAGACAGGTGGGCTGTCTACCCACCGGTTTTAACCACCGGTTATGACCGGCGGGTAGGGGTCCGCCGGTTGTACCCACCGGTTAGGCCAGGGGCCCTTTGCTAAGACCGGCGGGTAGGTACCCGTCGGTTTTACCCGCCGGTTAGGCCTGAAGGCCCCCTGCCTTCTCAGGTGGGTACCCACAGGCGGGTAGGTACCCGCCGGTTGTACCCACCGGTTTTGGCGGGAAAAACCCTGTTTCTTCCCCATTTTCTCCATTCTTTGGGGAATCAAATGGGGCTTTTCCCCACCCATTCTTCACACCCTCAAGGTCCTATAGGATGGTTCTAACCTAGGTCTAGGTTAGATTCAAGTGAGGGAAACCATCTTACCTTCTTTGCCCAAAAATGACTTCAAACCCTTCAAATCACTTCCAACTCACAATGCTTCTTCTACCTTGTCAATATCTCTTCAAATCCTTCAAGATCAACACATAAATCATCTATTAAACCTTAGATTCATCATTTCAAAGGGTATTTATAAGATCTCAAGAAACCATACTCGAATCAAGGGTTTAAAGCTTGGGTATGGTGAATGTTCATAAAACCCAACTTTTCTTACCTCCAACTGTAGATCTAGAGTTGAAGATTACTCTCCCGGCACCGGAATGGCAAGATCGAGCTTCGGCGCCACTGAAATCCTTCCTTTCTTCCTCTTCCTTTCTTCTTCCCTTTCTTTTCTCTCTCCTCTTTACTTTTCTCACCAAACGTACGAGGGTAATAAATGGAAAGAAAAGAAATCATAAAGCCTTATATACTATTCCTAATTAAGTGAATAGTCTTGGATGGGTCACTCAGGTGGGTGGGTGTACCCACCTGTCCTACCCACCTGAGAGCCAAAACTTGGGACTTTGACCGGGTTCGGACCTCGGCGCGAACCCCACCCCAAGCATACGATGTAGCATACGTATATACCTTGAAATACGGATATAATACCTGTTTTATCCGTACATAGCCTTATGGTAGGTGCACGTACACGGTTTGGGCACTCCCGTCTCTTCTGGCACTGGCTCGGACTTGTCGGGCCAGCCGGTGTTTAAGGTCACCCGTGCCATCATAGCCCATAAGGAACCTGCTCTAAATTCCTCTGGCTCGGTTCCTGCATGTTTAAACCGGTTTAACCACGAAATCAGACCGGGTTTAAGAAGCGGGGTATTACAGGTATAACCCACCAGTCGCACCAGTGCTTATGGGTCTATCGGCGGGAATGATCGACGAGTACCAAACCCACCAGTATAACCCACCAGTATGTGTCTGTGTGCTATCTATCTTGGCAGTTTGCATAGGTGGGCTCACCTACCCACCTGTATGACCCACTTGTAGCCCAAATGAGCTCCGATGGAACTCAAGCTCGACGGAAACCTTCTTCACACTGTTATACGCATCATAACCATATTTGATGTCATTTTATAATTCCAAAATGGACATCTTCTAAGATTCCTATTTGTGTTAGGTTTCGAGACACTCGTTTTCACTTTGGATCTTACCTGTACTATGAGCGCATAATCTCCTACAAGAATAAGTGGCAAGTGGACTTTGATTTTATTTTTGGAGTGTTTTTGGCATCTTATGTATTCATATAATATCTTAACATTTCGAATGCCATTCTCATGCATGTGCTTGATTTTTTTATTTTTTTTGATAAGTAATATGTATTTATTGAAGAAAGAAAAAAGGACTGTACAAGAGAAGGCAACCAACCTCTATCTCCCTCTTTGGACTGACAGAAAGAAAGGAGATGAGGCCCCTAGAAAACAAAGCAGGACAAACCTTGCATTACAAAGTGAATGAAGGAAAAATAAAACAGATTACAACCTGTAGTAAATCTTAAAAATTGAATCCTCCATCACCAAATCATTCAGCTCATCAGCAAAGTCATGAGGCTTAATGATATGCTCAACCTGAGAAGTTGCCATAGATGTTAGGTAATTCTTAGGCTTATTAACCTCCCTCCAAACATGCTTGAATTCCTTTATGGCCAATGAATCAGGGATGTAAAGAATCTTGCTTTTAATAGCTCTAGTCTCCCATGGTCCCTCAATTTCTCCATTTAGGATATCTATAGCCAACTTGGAGTCTGATCGAATAGAAATCTCCATTAATCATATGCTTGATTGATGATGGATGCATATGGAAATGAACATGTTATATCTTTAAACTTCCGATAATTGTTACTTGTTTTGAATCTTGAGTATGGTTATTTAATTATGGGCTATGATGAGGATTTATCAGATATGTGTGAGATTTCTAGAATAGATGTTATAGTCGGCTTAGAAACGAATGTATTGGTACCGGTATGCCGTGGTATGGGACGTGGAAGTACTATACAGTCGTACTATCTCATATAGGAGCATGCGGTTAGGATCTCACATTCCCTCATACTACGACCCTTCCCAACAGGGTTTATATATTGGGTTATCATTGGGGGAAAGCACCGGTCGTGGACCATTGTGGTGGTTAGAAGTACGTCTGGCTAATCAATAGGACAACCAGCAACTTTGGTGATATATTCAGAGGACCAATCGTACTGCTTTTATTTTTTACTGTTGTTCGGCCACGATTTACATTTCTACTGTGGTTCTTCCACAATTTAGTTTTTCGAGTGCTTAGGATTGGCCTTCTTCGACAAGCCTATGGGGTGTATCGCGAGATGGAGAATGCGTCTCGTACCCGAATCATACGCGCACTGTGGTTGTGAGTAGCATGTAACCTATGACCTAGTAATGATTGCGTAGGTGAATTAGGCTTAAAATGAATCTCATGAATATAGTATCATTTGAATTGAAATTGCTTGTGTACGTCTTTCTTTCCATTTACTGAGCTAGTGAGCTCACTCCTCGTGTACACACCTTTTAGATGATCGTGCAGGTTACTTGGAAGAGGAACCCATGCCAGGTCCCACCAAAGAACTGTACTGCAGGGCAACAGTAGTAGACTTTAATTACAGTTCTCCTTTTTTATTCATTTGGCATACACCCCTTTTTTGCTCTCGATAAGTAAATTGTTATTTTCTATGTAAATATCACGCCTACGGGCCCACATGTAATTAAACTATATATAACAATTTGGGTATCAAGAGTATATGGGGATTTACGGGTATTCATATACGACAAGACTTCCGTTGTATTACAATATTATAATCCTTATTATTTGTGGCTTGCTATGCTATGGTTATTGTATCAGATGATCCTGGTGGTTTATGGGTTACCCGAAAGGAACCCAGTCACCGGTCCAGTTTAATGGGAATAGGGCGTGACAATGGTGGTATCAGAGTGCGATGCTCTAATCACACACAACTTGCAAGATTAATTCTATAGAAAACATAAAAGGACAAGGGTTGGGGAAAGCTTAAAAGACATCACCTAAAACCTGAAAGTACATAAAATTTAAAAATTTTAGCATGATGCATTCATTAAAAGAGAGAAACCAAAAATTATATAACCACACATAGTTCCAAACCATAGAGAGAGAATTCTTTATACAAGATAGAATTCACCAAATAACAACAAAAGAAGAGAAGAAATAGAGCAAAAGAAAAGAAAATAGAATTCCCCAGAACCATAGTTACAAAGAGAGAAGAAATCACATAAAAGAGCATCACTCCAAGCTAGCTGTCCCATTAATCTTCATCCAGATCAACCACATTTCCTTCCAGATATTTCAAGTTGACACCCAAGCGGCGGTCATAGTAGTCGAACCGATGGTTCACCAAATCCACCTCCTTTTGAAGGTGTTTCATGCTTGCCGCTATATCCTTGGACGCGGTGTAGACTAAATTGTCTACATCATCTATATATATATATATGGTCATGCTTGCCTGGGTCTCTTGAATAGCCTTCTGTCCCTTCAAGAGATTTTCCTAACCTTCTTGGAGTGCTTTCAATCTATCTAACATACCCTGAAAATCAAAGGGCCCACCTAGAGATGGTGGAGCCACATTGATGGGGACCTCCTCCTCCTCCTCCATCTCCACATCCACATCATCCTCTTCCTCGGCCTCGGGGACATAGTCCTCATCATCCTCCTCATCCTCCTCCTCTTGAGCTGCCTCCCCTATTGTGGGCTCCATCAAACTAAATAATTTCATCTTATGCAAGATGCCCCAAGAAAATCTATCTGAAGGGGCACTACCCACCTCACCCTCAAGATCCACCTAGAAGTACTCGAATATCTTGGTGAGCAACCAGGTATAAGGGTAGTTACTGTTAGAAGGGTGAGCTGTATGATACTCTATAGTCTTCATAATCACATATGGGAGGCATAGTCCAGGGGCATGCTCTAGACATATGAAATGCAATAAGCCATGTACGCTGCCATAAAGTTCACCTGATTCGGGTGCCTGGCTCAGGGAAGCAGGTTGAACTGCACAAGATGGCTGAAAACCTGAACCTCTGGAAGGAAAGTTGTCTCGGACTCAGGATGGATGGCGCTGCCACAAATGGTCTTGTAGACCTGCTTTTGAAGGGTCTCGCTCATGTGGGGACCCAAGGCCTTACCCCTGAGAGGGAAGTAGTACCAAGTACCCTCCAAGGAGATGTCAAAGATCCCCCTGCCAATAAATCAATCGGGAGCCGGATGTCTTGACCCTTCACTAGGCTAGTGAGGGTATACACTCTATTGTCGTATGCCACCTCGAGGACATAGTAGAACATCCTAACCAGGTCGGGGTAACAGAGACGGCCAATGGAGAGCATGGCTTCCCAGCCCAAGGCAGTAAACTTCTCGAGCATCTGCACTCGAGTGAAGTCCCCTACAACAATAGTCTTCTCTATGAGGACTGGCCTCTTAGAGAAGGTGGACCAAGCAAGGGCAGCCTTAGGGCTGCAGAATGTGCTATCATCATAATCGTCCATATCCTCGGGAACACTCCTCCTGGCCCGAGCTTGGCAACTAAATGAACTATCAGCAGTACCCCTCCTCTTCCTACCTGAGGCATGTCCACTCCTGGATGAAGAAGCAGTCTCTTTACCCTTGCGAGAAAATATCCTATTAAACTCGTAAAGAAGACATGAGGAAACTGATACGATTTCAATAGGAAATTATAAAAGCAAAGGAAAAGAGAGGAATCGCGTAAATAAGGTCATTAGGAGGAAAGTGAATGGGAATGACACTTGTATTAAGCACATGATATGGACAATGCATTGATAAATGGAAGGTATGCACAAGTAAACATTATAGAAGCACGATACCTTGATGTATTACAAATATAAGTCAAGAAATGATGGCAATTATCTAAGGCATGGATTCATGCAAATGCCTAAGCTAGTATTAACACAATGCATTGACAGATTTACAAAGAAAGAAAATGGAAAATTCCATAGAGAGAAGCATAATCCAAGGATATCCAAGCATTGAGAATTTTTTGGCAATAACATGTGAAGGAATGTTCAATTTCATGTAAGAACATATACCTTGGCATATTGAGGTCAAACAAGGGAAAACCCCCAAATTTCTCAAAGAACCTTAACCTAGAAATGGAGGAAATTCATGCCAAGGTAAGAAAAGTCATGCATAGGTACAATGTGACACTCTTACTACTATTATGCAACCAAATGTGATTTGATGACTCATTGAACCATACATTATGCATGGAAGAAAAGAGAAAAGGGGAAAACCCTAAAACAACAAAACTTTGGGAAAATAGGTTTAGGAATCCATGGAAATGACAAATGTGATGATTAGAGAGATAAAATCATGGAGTAAACATCATACCCACATACTACATTCATTTTAGATGGAAGAAATCAAAAGAAAAATAAAATTTTGAGGATGTTGAACAAGTATAACCGAAATCCCAAAGAGAATGAAGAAAAACCCACTTACTTGGGGTTAAGGATGGAGTTAAGAAGCTTTGAGTTCGAGTGAGGGCGTGAAGATGCTTGTGAAGGGCTCCTAGACCTTCTCTTGTTGCCTTGGGTGATTTGGAGAAGAGAGGGAAAAGAGAGAAAGTAAGTGATTTGAAAAATGAGGGCTTTTTGCCCTTTATAATAGAATTGCGCAGGCAATCGGTGGGTCATTAACCTAGCCCACCTGTTAGTGTGGGTTTTTGGGGATTTGATTTTCAAGCTTGTAGACCCCACTTTTGCAAAAAATACAAGCTACTGTGCAACTAATCTTCATGCATGCTTATGTGGGATGATTTTGATACTATATGGAAATTTGTGCTTGGGATGCGTGCTATGGTGATGGGATGCACTGTGACTATATGATCGGAGACATGATGTGCATTTGATTTTGTGCTTACATGAAATAAGTGTGGCACTTAATTTTGTACTTAATTTGATGCAATTCAGGTACAAAGCATCGTGGTACGCACTAGATCCGTAGTAGTGCACAAGGATCCCCACATGGTCCTTGTCCTATCGAACGACCACCCAATCCTCAAGGACCCTGACCCCAGGTTAGTCCTAGACAAGAAGAAATAGTTGAGGACTCGCCTAAGCATGAGGTTCTGGATCCTCCTCCCATTGTCACCCCAAATGATGTTGCGGCTCTCATTCAACAGTCGTAACAGGCATTTCAACAGCAGTTACTTCAGCAGCAGTAAACCTTTATGAATGCCGTGCACCAACAGTTAAACCCTATGTAAATGGGCTAACACCCTCATGGGGTACCTTTCCCATAAGATCCTTCAGTGGTGGCAAGTGTCGGAGTTCAACCGGGGGGTGCGTCTCCTCAGGCACCGCCTGTTGACACACAAGGGAGTGCACCACCTGTAGTACCACCACAAGACCAACCAAGGGATACACCACCTGTGGTTACTCCACGGTATCCACCTTATGGCACTCCTCCATACATGATGCCACCTCCATATCAGTATTATCTGGCTTATCCTCCATACTACCCACCAGCAACCACTACTGCAAAGGTGGTGGAATCATTTAAGAGGCACTTGCCATCTATCTTTACCAAGGTGGGGAGTGATCCTTTGGAGCCGGATTGGTGGATATGGAGAAGATATTTAAATTCATACAATGTACAAAAGCCCAGAAGCTCATTTGTGCTGGGTTACAATTGAAGAATAAAGCTAATTCATGGTGGAAGGCTTCTAAGCCTATCTTGGTGGCAACCCACCCGGAACCAATATGGGAACAATTTAAAGAATTGTTCTTATCAAATTATTACTCCACCAGCTTTAGAGATAAAATGGAAGCAGAATTCTCAGCCTTAACTTAGGGAAACAAGTCTATCCTTAAGTACCAACAACAATTTTAGGACTTATTCTATTTTGCCCCTCCTCACATGAAGACAGTGGAGGAGAAGGCAAAGAAATTTCTGAAGGGGTTGAAGGTATCTATTGGGACAATATTAGGGACTATGGACTTGACTGATTATGCCCAGATTGTCCAAAATGCCAAAATTATGGAAAACAAGTAGAAAGGAGAGGCCACCACCACACCTGGACTTTGGAAGAGATCCAACCCCTATGTGGACTCAGGCAACGCGAAGAAGAGATTCTGTGGGCCATATAACTATGGTCTGTCATTTCAGTAGCCCTACAAATCATTGGGTTATATGCCCCAGCCAGTTGGTAGATCGAGTACTACCTCTTTTTGCCCGAACACTAACACAATGCCTACTGCCCCGTGGCCACCTCATCCTTTCACCGTACCGGGTCAATTACAGAGAGCACCAGTACCAGTGCAAGCTTCCTAGAACAGATGTTATGTTTGTAATTCCCTTGGGCATTTTACAAAAGATTCCTCGAATAAGCCAGCTGTTGGACAGGGTCAGCTTTATGTTTATAAACCCACCTTGACTCAAAGGGGCCCGCCTCAAGGGAGGATGTATACACTATCAGCCAAAGAGGTTGAAGCAAGCCCCGATGTCATTGCAAGTATCCTATCTACCTCAGGTATACCAACTTATGTGTTAATTGATTCTGGAGCATCACATTCTTTTATATCTAAAATATTTTCTAGAAAGATTGACATGACACCCAGGGCTCTAAAGAGTAAGTTGATTGTTAGCATACCTACAAGCAAAGTAGCAAAACTAAATGAAGTGTATGGACCATGTCCCATTGAAATAGGTAGAAAGAAGCTAGATGCCAGGCTTATTGTTTGTATATTAAAAGTAACCGCAAATGTACGGATCAGTGTAGCTAATGGGTTGAACACAAGCAGAGCAACCACTTTATTTTTAACTTCTTTTAGTAATGCAAAAGTGTAATGATTGATTATAGTGATCTACTTCTAACTACCGACCTAAAACAAATAACTGAAAGTAAAAGTGCTGAAATAAAAAGCAAATAACTGAAAGTAAAAGTGCTGAAATAAAAAGTGCTAAAAAGTAAATAAATAAAATAAAAGAGGAAAAGGCTAGAGAAAGGCATACAAGTTGGTATCTATACTTAGCCCGAGGAATGCACCATAAATAATACGAGCTTCCCTACTTGACTAGAAAGTACTCTTACAAGGGCTTTTTTACTTGACTTTAGCGGAAGGGATGCAATATAAATAGTCAAAATAAAAAGATGGTTCCATAGATAGAGAGGGGCAAAGCCAACACATGCATCTAGCCATAAAGCTTGGGGGAAAGAGAGAGCAATAATGTAAAACTGAAAATTTAAAACCTAATTTAAGAATGAAAGGGTAGTCAGAAGAGGGAATGAGAGGGGGATAAGAAGACTTATGTAGAAGCCTACTTACCTGAACTTCAATCATTGAACTGAAAACTTGACTGATTTGCGATACTACCAGCCAAAAAAACTAGATCTGAACTAAATCAAATCTGAAATTGCTAGGCCTAGAGAAAACAAATCATGAAGAGAAAATCTGAACTTGAAAGAGATGCTCCACAGCTTGTTTTTGTCACCTAGAACTAAGCCTAGAACTAGAAATTGAAAATTACAACTTTGAATAACTTGAATTGCATGAAAAATAAAGACTTGCGTTAATAAAAAAAAAAATTACAAAAGTGCTTGCATAAAAAAACTAAGACAAAGAACTAAAGAGAAAAAAAGAGCACAACTAAAAACCTAAAAGAAGAGAGGAAGAGAGGGACACCCCTTTAGGGTTTGGTGGATTCCCTTCTATAAGGAATAGAGGAGGGAGGAGGGCATCCAAATGTGGATCCCCTTGGATGATTTTGTAGTGAGATGGAGGGAGGAAAATGGAGAAAAAATAGGAAATATTCTTATTTCCTTGTCTGTTTCTTTTTTACTTTTTTGTTTCCTATTTTTTCTCTCTTTATTTTCTCTCTATTCTTCAAACTTGCGCAAGTCTCTTGGTCGAATTTTCTGTGCTTGCTTTTAGGTGAGTAGGAGAGAGAAAATCTTTCAAAAAAATCTCTAGAAAATAGCAGCCATGAGGTTCGAACTTGAGACCTCCTAGTGAGCAAGGGATTTTTACACACCACAACTCACCAACTACGTTAGGTAGTTATTGTTACCAAAAAAAATCTTCAATCACTCAAGGGGGGTCCATTGATCCTTGTTGGCATTTAGAATATTATTTCTAGATCTGGGACAACTACAAACGGCCTAGTTCTGCATCTCGATTCAGTTCTAATCCATTATTCTTTTTCTGGTCCAAAAAGAATAATCATTTGTACGGGTGACCAAACAGATGTGTACTTTTGATTCAACATGTTCATCTTGCTCAGAATTTTGTCTTCTTCACAACATGAAAAGAAAGATGACCTCTTTACACGTAAAATTAGAGATACAACGCCTGATAGTCCTTAAGGCCTTTAAAATACAAAA
This sequence comes from Macadamia integrifolia, assembly GCF_013358625.1. Taxonomy (NCBI): domain Eukaryota; kingdom Viridiplantae; phylum Streptophyta; class Magnoliopsida; order Proteales; family Proteaceae; genus Macadamia; species Macadamia integrifolia. The sequence goes on from NC_056558.1 coordinate 14,918,476, forward strand.
CCTGCAAAAAGAGAGTAAAATCCAAGGTAGTTCCATTCTAAATATGTAAAATTCATGCTTTTATACCCTAGATTTCACACATAAATGTGCTCATCAGAATCCCCCCACACTTAGACTTTGCTAGTCCTCGAGCAAAACAAAAATAAATATGCTCATTAGAATCCCCCCACACTTAGACTTTGCTAGTCCTCGAGTAAAACAAAAAGAATAAAAAGTAATACGAAAAACCTAACTCACTTTCGTAGGAATCACGATTGCACTTAGCATTTGCAACAAGCCTTTAAACCCCTAGGTCACCCCTAGTAGACGAGTTGTGTTTCGGGGGTGTTTGTAGTGAATATACACCCAAAATTCAGAAAAAAATAAAATCCCAACTTGGCTAAAGGTAAGGGCCATACCGATCCAGAACAAAGATAATTTCTCTTACACTTGATCTTGGGACCCCCACCCTTGAATTTTTATTACCCCATATCAATTTCAGGCACAAACATATTTCTTAATTCGAAACTCACCTTATCTCTTCCAAAACATCTTTATCTTAAGGCAAGACCACTTGTGAAGTAATAGGGAACCCAGGACTAAGGCATTGGAGTGTTTTTGACCAAACATATACCAAGGCATTGATGACATTTACACATACTTTCCTGTTATGTGATTTTTTTTTTTTTTTTTTTAATAATGAACTCTATCCTACTTCACTATTGTTGGCCTGAATGACATGGTGGATCAAACACCAGACACCCAAATTACTATGTAGCTTTGCTTTTTGCATGTGCCCACATAGACAGTGGTACTAGAGTTCTTTCAGAAATTTCGTCCCTAAGAGTTTTGATCAAGACACCACGCTTCCTGAGACACAATGCTCTGTCTAGTTCTAAGGAAATCAACTCTTACTTTTCATTTTATATCACTTTCCACACTTCATTTAAAATTGTGTATTTGTCAACTCATGCCAATCTAAAAAGATCTCAACTCTAAATCAAGAGTACAATGAACCCAAAGACTTACATATGGTCCAACACTGTAAAACAAGGGTCTTTTATTTTTCAAAAGAGAGTCCCATCTCAAGACACAGGCTTGTTTCTTTCTTCTCAATAGGGTTTTTATGTGTTTAAGATGGGCACTATAATAAAAAAATTCTTACTTTCATACATCAAGCAACCGAATGGTATGATTATTAACCAAAAGCCAAAATAGGATTTCATCCTTAGAAAGCTAAAAAATAGAAGAAAAACAAACAAAAGAAAAAAATAAAAACAAAAAACAAAAACAAAAACAAACTAATTTTCTTCCCCCACACTTAAGTCATGCAATGTCCTCAATGCAAGGAAAGAATTAAAAGGAAAGACATTGCAAGCGGGTTACACTTAGAAAAGAGTTAGTCATTTATGTAAAAAGGTATATAGAGATCCATGACCTTTTCTAGAGTAGAAGATGACAACTCAATGAAGGGCTTCAACTTATGGGTGATCCCAATTTTTTTCCTGAGGGCCTCAAGTAATCTATTGTAAAAATGCTTGTCCATGTCAAAAATGTAATAAATGATGCCATTATCCATCCACTTTAGAATTTCTTTTTGAATGGCTTCCTTCATCGGTTAGCTCTCCTCTGGGGTTTCATTGAAGGTTTGGACCCCTCAATGAGGTGAATATGATGTTGAACAATAAAATGGCTAATTCTTTTGATGTCACCCATGGTCCAACTTAGGGCTTCCTTATTGTATTTTAATACTTTAAGTAATTCCTCTTCCTGGCTAGAAGTCAAATTTGAAGAAATTATTACTAGAAGAGTCTGGTCAAACCCTAGGAAAGCATATCTCAAATCAGATGGCAATTCCTTAAGATTTAGCTTAGGGGCCTCCACTATAAAAGGTTTGGCAATGGAATTGGAAGGGGGTCCTAAGGGGTCTATAGGTGGTTGAAGACTCCAAACCTCATACATAATTCCATCATCAAAACCATCCAATTGTTCCATACACTATTGGAATTTCTTGGAGCATATGAACTTCTCATGGGGATTTGGTTTCTTACCCAACCTAAAGACATTAAAATCCACAGAAGTGTTGCCAAAAGAAAGTTTCATGGTACCGTTCCTACAATTAATTATGGCATTGCTGGTTGCAAGGAACGGTCTACCAATAATAATTAGGATCTGGTATCGAATGTTGGCACCTGGTTGGGTGTCTAAAACAATGAAATCAACAGGGACTAAAAATTTTCCAACTATAATTAAGACACCCTCAACCATCCCTTTAGGAATCTTAATAGATCTATCTGCCAACTGAAGAGTAGTTCTAGTGGCTTTCAATTCTCCTAATCCTAGTTGCTTATACACATGATAAGGCAAAAGCTTCACAGTTGCACCAAGGTTAAGTAAGGCATGCTCAATGTAGGTATGGTAGTGCTCCCTGGATCCTTATACTTGGCAGCTTTAGGCTGCGTAATTATGGAACTAATGTTGCCAGCCAAGAATGCCTTTTTGGGCACACTAGTGATACATTTGTGAGTACACAAATCTTTCAGGACCTTTGCATAGGCGGGGATCTGGGATATGGCATCCAAAAGAGGGATGTTCATTCTACCTTTTTGAATACTTCTAAAAAAATTTCTATGGAAGCAGTCTCCATTTTGTTTATGTTTGAATTTTAAAAGTAACCGCAAGCGTATGGATCAGTGTCGCTAACGGGTCGAACACAAGGAGAGTAGCCACTTTATTTTAAGCTTCTTTTAGTAATGCGAAAGTGTAACTATTGATTATGGTGATCTACTTCTAACTACCGTCCTAACACAAATGCATCTAAAAGCGTCATAACCATCACATTTAGGGAAATTAGAAATTGAAAATTGGAAATTGGAATTTGGAATTGAAATTAAAAATTGAACAACCTAACCATTCACATCTAATCCTAACCATTCGTCAATACTCAAGCCACGCAATTAAAAAGCAAATAACTGAAAGTAAAAATGTTGAAATAAAAAGTGTTAAAAAGTAAATAAATAAAATAAAAGGGGAAAAAGCTAGAGAGAGGCACACAAGTAAGTATTCCTACTTAGCCTGGGGGATTCACCATAAATAATATGAGCTTCCTTAATTGATCAGAGAGTACTCTTACAAGGGCTTTTCTACTTGGCTTTAGGGGAAGGGATGCAATATAAATAATCAAAATAAAAGATGATTCTATGGCTAGAGAGGGGCAAACCAACACATGCATCTAGCCAAGGACCTTGGGGGAAAGGAAAAGCAATAATGTAAAACTGAAAATTCAAAACCTAATTTAAGAATGATGTAGAAAGAAGAGGGAATGAGAGGGGGGTGAGAAGACTACTGTAGAAGCCTACTTACCTGAACTTTCATCCTTTAATTAAAATAACTTGATTGATTTGAAATACTACCAGCCCTAAAAACCAGATCTAAACTAAATCAAATCTAAAATTGGTAGGACTAATGAAGACAAATCTAGAAGAGCAAAACTAGAAAGAGATGCTCCACAGCTTGTTCTTGTCACCTAGAACTAGAAATTAAAATTATTACATCTTTGAATAACTTAAATAACATAAACCATAAAAGTAAAAGACGTTGCATTAATAAAGTAAAACTAATTACAAAAGTGTTTAAAGTAAGAAAAACTAAGAACTTGAACAAGAGCAAGAAGGATAGCACAACTAAAAATTAGAGAAAAAGAGAGCAAGAGAGGGACATCCCTTTAGGGTTTGGTGGACTCCCTTTTATAAGGAATAGGTGAGAGAGGAGGATGTCCAAGGGTGGATCCCCTCGGACGATTTTGGGGTGATGTGGAGGGAGGATTGGGAGATAAAATAGGAACCAGGGGATTTTTTTTTTTATTTCTTGCCTTTTTTTCCTATTTTTTCTCTCCTTTTTTTTTCTTTTCTTCAAATGTGGGCAGCCTCTTGAGTATTTTGTGTGGTGAGGTGGAGGAGAGAGAGAGAGAGAGAGAGGAGAGAAAAGGTAGGAGGGATTTCCAATGATTTTTTTCTATTTTCTTTCCTTTTTTTATTTTTTTCTTTTATTTTCTTCTTTTTCTCTCTCTTCAAACTTGCACACAAACCCTCCCCCTTACATGATTTCTACTTTCCTTGCTTTAAGTGATGAGTAGGAGAGAGAAAATCTTCCAAAAAAAATCTCCAAAAAAATTACAACCATGAGTTTCGAACTTGAGACCTCCTAGTGTGCAAGGGATTTTTTACGCTAGGTAGTTGTTACCAAAAAAGAATCTTCATCTTTTAATGGAGGTTTCCTAAAGGAGGGTTCATAAACTTACAATGAATCCATGATTTTGCTAAGGTAAGTTTCCCACACCAAATCCCCTTTCCTATTTGTAAATTTAAAGAGTGGAGAGGTGGTATTTAGTTGGGGTGGTTCCTATTAGTTCACTGAAGAGCGAAAATGGAAGGAAGACAGAGGGACGATTACTTAGAAAGTAGAGAGAGAGGGACGACTTACCTTGAATCTGTAGGCACTCCCCTTGCTCCCCTCTTCTTCCTCCTCCCTTGCTCTTCTCCTTCCCTTTTTTCTTTCTTTTTATTTGGTGAGAAATAAATGAATGGCCAAAGACTTCTAATTCAAGGGGGTCCTTCGATCCTTGTTGGCATTTGAAATATTCTTTGTACATCTGTGTTAATTGCAAATAGGCTAGTTTTGCATCTCGGTTCAGCTCTGATCCATTATTCTTTTTCTGGTCCGAAAAGAATAATCACTTGTACGAGTGATCAAACGGATGTATGCTTTTACTGCAACACGTCCATCTTGCTCAAGATTTTGTCCTCTTTACAATCATGGAAAGAAACATGACATCTTTACATATGAAATTGAAGATATGGTACCTGATAGTCCTTAAGGACTTTAAAATACAAAACCTACAAAAAGAGTAAAACCCAAAGTAGCTTCATTCTAAATATGTAAAATGCATGCTTTTATACCCTATATATTTCACACATAAATGTGCTTATCAGTTTTCCAACTGATTAGGAAAGGGGACAGGAGGAGCATAAGGATTGTTATGATTTTGCTATATTTCAGATGAATCATGTTTGGTTTTGTCAACCAAATCATCTTTAGTTGCTTTAGGTTCATCAAACGAACCTAGAACAGGAGGCACACTCGTGTCCTTGACAAAAGGAGAGTTAACAGGAGTTATAGATGGGGTAGATTTAGGAACACTCTGTTGGTACTCTACCACTCCTAAGGGCATAGACCACATGACATTGGTTGGAGGGCCCTTGTTGGGTCTGACCTTGTACTACATTCAATGATACATTAGGTGGTGCTTGTGAACTGATAGGCTGATGCCTAGGGTTAGGCTCTGGTTGACTAGGCAATGTTCCTTTATCCCTCTCATACAAAATTGAGACAACATGGGAGAGTTCTCTCGTAAGATTTTGATGGCTTGTCATGAGGAGGGCCATATTCTTTTGCAAATCACTTACTCTACTTGCCTCTCCAGTGTTGGTAAACCTAGGGGGTTACTAAAAGATGATAGGAGAGGAGGCCTACGAAAACTAGCATGAGGTCCTACATTTGGCCTAGGAAAAGTATTTGGGGCAAAAGGTTATTGTGTGAAGGGTGGCCTTTGGGGTTCAGGTTGACTTTGACTATAAAAATTGGAAGGCCTTGCTTGGTTGCTCTGGTTCTAGGAGAAATTTGGGTGATTTTTCCATCATGGATTATAAGTGTTACTATATAGATTATTCTGATATAAGGCATTAATACTGTCATTGGAAGTGCCCCCAGAGGTGTTGGGACATTCTTCCATAACATGTTCAAGGGAATGGCACCAAGCACACATCTTAACCAAATTGACTGGTGATGGCTCTCTAGGAACAATAGCCTCAATCCTTTTGATTAGGCTATCCAGGTGGGCTTCCTTGGCTACTATCCTATCCACAAAATATCACTTTCCTCCTATGGTTCTTTCACTCTCTTGGGTTGATTCTCACTCACGGGTTTTGTCAACTAAGTCAAGTAAGAATTCCCATGCCTTTCCTTCATCTGTAAAGGATGTGAATCCCCCAGGGCACATAGATTCTATCATTCGTTTAGTTGGGTAATCAATACCCTCATAAATTATTTGACATAAATACCATAAGTCTAGGCCATGGTGAGGGCATTCTTGGAGTAGATCTTTGAATCTCTCCATAAGTTTGGAAAAGGACTCACTAGGCTTCTACCTAAACTGAAGGATATCACTTCTAAGCTTATTGGTTTTATGAGTTGGAAAAAACTTCTTGAGGAAGACAACTGTGAATTTCTCCCATGTCGTTATGGAATTTATGGGTAACTCATACAACCACTTCATAGCTTAGTCTTTCAATGCAAAAGTGATGAACCTAAGCTTAACAGCATCATCAGTAAGCTGTTGGATCTTATTTAGAACACATACCTCTTCAAATTCCCTTAGACATAGGTATGCATCCTCAGAGGTCAGCCCATGGAAGTGGGGCAACATAGTGATGTACTGACATTTGAGCTCAAAATTATTGTCCTGGGCTTGTGGTAGAACTATGCAGGATGGTTGGGCTGCTTTAGCAGGGTAGAACCGATCTTTCAGAGATTTAGGTGGAGGGTTTTGCTGTTGGTCTAGGTTTCCCATAATGAAAGGTATTAAAGAGAGTATACGTATAAGATCCCTACTTGTTGGATTTCTTCTTTCTAACCAATTGACATTATTACGTACCCACCCAGCACTCATGCAACATAACACTATCCACAACTAGAATAAGACAAACCACAAACACAAAAGAATGATTTTTTTTTTTGAAAACTTTTTTCTAATTTTTTTTTTTTGGATTTTTGGCAGCTTATGGCAGGGATCCGGGGTTGCTCAATTCCTGAGGTACTGCTACAGGGCAAAACCTGTCTTCATCATACTGTGAGGCTTGACGACCTCCATCGATACAACTATTATTGCAAATTGTTCTTCTCAGAAATTCAATAAATAATGCAAGAAAAAGAAAACAAAGTTACCAAAAAAAAAAAAAAATAACATAAAACTGTCACCCCGGCAACGACGCCAAAAACTTATTTGAATTTTAAAAGTAACTGCAAGCGTACAGATCAGTGTAGCTAACAGGTCAAACTCTTTATTTTTAGCTTCTTTTAGTAATGCAAAAGTTTAATGATTGATTATGGTGATCTACTTCTAACTACCGACCTAAAACAAATGCATCTAGAAACGTCCTAACTAACACATCTAGGGAAATTGGAATTGAAATTGTAATAAAAATTAAACGACCTAACCATTCATCATCTAGGAATTTGAATACTCAAACCACGTAATTAAAAAGCAAATAACTGAAAGTTAAAGTGCTGAAATAAAAAGTGCTGAAAAGTAAATAAATAAAATAAGAAAACAAAAAGCTAAAGAGAGGCACACAAGTAGGTGTAGGCATCATGGACCTCCGTCGAGTCGTGATATGGCACATAGCGTTTGTACACATGCCAGGGGTCGACCCTAATGAGATGAGATAGTATCCCCTGGTCATCAAATGCCAAGGGGGGATACACGTTATAAGTAAAAGGGAGTTGCCACCTATAAAGGGTCTAGGACCCATAAATGTCTCCCCCAATCAAGGGAGAGAGACTAATGACTCTAATGGATAAGGCTGGTTTGCATCAAGATTCTGGATAAGTGTCAAGTGATAGACTGGGAAGGTGTTAGGCACCCAGTCTGCCCGACCCTAAGGCCGGTCTCATTTTGTTTGACCAAAGTTTGTTTGTACCCTACTAACTAGTCTTAAATCAAGGTCACTGAAAACCCTAAATTATGTATCTGAGCATGATATGTAAAAACCCTAAACCAAGTGTCTAAATTTTTCTAGCTAGGTTATGATGCAAATAATGAAATGATTACGCTAATAAAACAAATTAAAAAAAAATTATTTTAACTAAATCAATTAATTGAGCCTAACCTAGATGGATGATTAATGAATTTATGAAACCCTAAATTGATTTAATTAAAATGATTAATCCCAATGCCTAGTAATTTGTGAAATAAATTATTACAATCCTACTTAATCTAATTGGTAAAAAGATTTATAAATTAAATGAGACCTAATTAATTTATAAAAAAAATGAAATGGATTAATTACATTAAATGAATGCATTTTTACTAATCTACCTAATCTAGTATAAGAGGATTACACTAAACCTAAAGTTTAATTAAATTAATTATGAAACCTAATTGCACTAATTATGTTTACCTTATGCTAATCTAAGATGAGTTAAACATTTTTCAAAACCCTAGTTAAGCTAATGAGAAGAGAATCTTTTAACTAAATAAATGGAATGCTAATTATCTTCTAAATTAAATATGTCTAATGATTATTTTATGCTATGCCTATATTATGTTAGAGTCTAAATGTTATATTAATTGAACCCATTAAATAATTGAAACAACTAATTACGATAAAGAAAAACACTAGTGAAAAATGATATATGAGCTTATGTAATTAAACTAATCAAAGAAGCTAAATGGAATGATTAAAGAAAGCTAAACAAGCTAAAAGAAGGGAAAGTTGGATGAATTGGAATACAAGTATACTAATTGCACTATTTTAAACAAGATCTGATATTTTTTTTATTGCATTTAAAGAAAGAGGGTGAAAAGCCCTAAAAAATAAGAAATTATAACACAAACCCATTCCCCAAATACATCCTAATGCTATGGGCCGGTTTGAGGGGCCAACCACGCCCGTACTAGTCTATGTCCTAAACTACGTCCCATATATTATTAAAAGGGAAATAAAATCATTTGATTTTAAAGTTTAAAATTAGGGGAATCCCAACACTAAATTTTAGGATCGGATACATTACAGACTTGAAATCAAACCAAAATGGATAAAATAAAAATAAAGAACGAAAGGAGGGGAAGATTCCACACAGAAAATAGAAATGAAATAACAGGTTGTGGGTATTACAAATATGGACTATCTAATCAGAAAATTAAAGAAATAATAAAAAACAAGAAAATAAAATAGGAAGAAGAAGAGAAGACGATGGGCTGGAGATGGATTTTGGCAAAGGGAAGAAGATGGGAGCTGTAGTGGTTTCGATTTCGGTTATGGAGAAAGGTAAGTGGGAAGAAGTAGTGGGTGATTTCAGTTATGGAGAAAGGAGGGGGAGAAGAGGAGAGGATGAAGGAGAAGAAGATGGGTTTCATTTGCAGCAAGAAGGGGCAGTTGAGATAGGCTTCGGTCACAGGGGAAGCAAGAAAGAGAGAAGGGAGAGAGGTGAGTTGCAGGTTCAGCAAAGAGAAACAGAAGAGGAGGAGAAGGTGAGTGCTGTCGGCCATGGAAGAAGAAGAAGAATAAGAAGAAGAAGGAGAAGAATAAGTAGTTGCAGGTCTATGGATTCAGCAGCAAGGAACAGAAGAGAAGGAGAAGATGAGAAGAAGAAGAAGAAGAAGAAGAAGAAGAAGAAGAAGAAGAGAAAGGAGGTTCGGTGGGACTGGTTAGCAGTTACAGCAGCAAGGAAATAGAAGAGAGAAAGAAGAATGAGAGAAGGAGAAGATGGGTTCAGGTTCGGTGGATTCGGCAGCAAGGAACAGAAGAGAAGGAGAAGATGAGAAGAAGAAGAAGAGGAAGAAGAGAAAGGAGGTTCGGTGGGACTGGTTAGCAGTTGCAGCAGCAAGGAAACAGAAGAGAAAAAGAGGAATGAGAGAAGGAGAAGATGGGTTCAGGTTCGGTTAAGGAAAAAGAAAGGAAGGAGAAGGGGGTGAAGAGGATTCGGCCATGGTAAAAGAGAAAATAAGAGAAGAAGAAGAAGAAAAAGAAGGAAAGGGTTGCAGGTTTGGAAGAAGAAATGGGAGGTGGTAGCCATGGAGAAGGGAAGGAGAAGAAGAGGAGGGAGGTGGCTGATTTTCTGCTACAGGGAAAAGAAGAAAGAAAGGAAGAAGAGATGGGAGGAGAGATAAAGATAAGGGAGAAAGGATTAGGGTTCTTGGATCCTAATCCAAGGGCCTAAATCTAAAAGATAAAACAATTAACAATTACGTAGAAACATAAAGCCAAATGTAAATTCAAAATCAATTTAAATTAAAACAAACCAAAAAAAAATAATTAAGTCTAAATGAACCTAATTACATCGAATTGAACCATATTAAACCAAATTGAAACTAATTAAATCTAATTAATCTAAATGAACCAATTAAATCTAAATGAACCAATTAATCCTAAATACACCTAATTGAATCGGGTTACATCTAATAAACCATATTAAACCAAAATGAAACTAATTGAACCTAATTAATCTAAATGAACCAATTAAACCTAATTAATCTAAATGAACCAATTATTAATAAATTAGAACCTAATCTATTAAATTAGATAAACTAGTTCTAAATTGCAATTAGGAGAAGAAAAATATCTTAAACCCGGCTTTAATAAAAAAACAAGGGGAGATAACTCTTGTGCTTCAAGTGTCAAATCAAATCGAACCGGACTAGATCTTCCGGCTCAAGGAAGGATTAATATGTTAAACTTTTAGACTTGGAGAATATTTGATTTTAGAGGAAAAAAGTTAGCCAAAACCTTGATGGAACCATCATCTCTCCCAAATTCTCAATATTTTCTCCTCCTTAGAAGAGAGGAAGGGCAATACTTATAGCCTTAGGACTTGAGACAATTCTCTCTTATTTCCGATGTGGGACTAAAAAACTAGAGAGAATTATCCAAAAAGGCTTGCTTTTGGACAAAGGGGTTTGGGCGCCATGTGGTACTCATTGGTTGCTAAGAATGAAATCTGATACTGAACTTTGGAGTCAACTTCTGGGGGTCATATCTTTCAAACCGTTAGTCAGAATTTGACGTGTAATATGTCATTTGAAAGCTCAGTCCGAGCACTATCCAATGATGTAAGACACGATTATGGCCTCGACCAAAAACCTTTACAAAAATATGCATAAAGTAGGGACCCAGATCGAATAATGAAAGAGAGAATCGGGCGTCGATTCGCATAGTTCTCACATCAAAGTGTAATGTCCGACTAGAGGGGAAATATGACAATAATCCATAACATCAAATTCTAATTTTTGAAAATATTTTCTTCTGAAAGTTTATAGGGAAAAATGGTCATTTTCTACTTTAAGCTTGAAAATTCTCTAAGTCTAAAATGTCTAACATGTAATTCTTCATATTGTCATCATTGCCGGGGGGTGACAAAATTCAGTGTCTACAGTAGGTATCTCTACTTAGCCCAAGGGATGCACTATAAATAATACAAGCTTCCCTACTTGACCAAAGAGTACTCTTACAAGGGCTTTTTTACTTGACTTTAGGGGAGGGATGCAATATAAATAATCAAAATAAAAGGATGGTTCTATAGCTAGAGAGGGGCAAAGCCAATGCATGCATCTAGCCATAAACCTTGGGGGAAAGGGAGAGCAATAATGTAAAACTGAAAATTTAAAACCTAATTTAAGAATGAAAGAGTAGTAAGAAGAGGGAATGAGAGGGGGGTGAGAAGACTTATGTAGAAGCCTACTTACTTGAACTTCAATGCTTGAATTGAAAACTTAACTGATTTGAGATACTACCAGTCCTAAAAACTAGATCTGAACTAAATCAAATCTAAAATTGCTAGGCTTGGAGAAAACAAATTATGAAGAGAAAAACTGAACTTAAAAGAGATGCTCCACAGCTTGTTCTTGTCACCTAGAACTAAGCCTAGAATTAGAAATTGAAAATTACAACTTTGAATAATTTGAAATGCTTAAAAAAATAAAGACTTGAATAGCATAAAAAAAAGACTTGCATTAATAAAAAAGAAATTACAAAAGTGCTTGCATAAACAAAATAAGACAAAGAACTAAAGAGAAAAAAATTGCACAACTAAAAACCTAGAAGAAGAGATGAAGAGAGGGATACCCCTTTAGGGTTTGGTGGACTCCCTTTTATAAGGAATAGGGGAGAGAGGAGGATGTCCAAGGGTGGATCGGACGATTTTGTGGTAAGGTGGAGGGAGGAGAATGGAGAAAAAATAGGAAATATTCTTATTTCCTTGTCATTTTCTTTTTTCCTTTTTTCTTTCTTATTTTTTTCTCTTTATTTTCTCTCTCTCTTCTTCAAGCTTACGCAACCCACTTGGCCGAGTTTTCTATGCTTGCTAGTGAGCAAGGGATTTTTGCACACCATAACTCACCAACTATACTAGGAAGTTGTTATTACCAAAAGAGAATCGTTAATCACTTAAGGGGGGTCCATCGATCCTTGTTAGCATTTGAAATATTCCTTGTACACCTGGGACAACAACAAACAGGCTGGTTCTGCATCTCAATTCAGTTCTGATCCATTATTCTTTTTCTGGCCCGAAAAGAATAATCACTTGTACGGGTGACCAAACGGGTGTGTACTTTTAATGCAACACGTCCATCTTGCTCAGAATTTTGTCCTCCTCACAACCATGAAAAGATATGGGACCTCTTTATGTGTGAAATTGGAGTCACGGTGCCCAATAGTCCTTAAGGCCTATAAAATATAAAACCTACCAAAAGAGAGTAAAACCTAAAGTAGCTCCATTCTAAATATATAAAGTGCATGCTTTTATACCCTAGATTTCACACATATATATGCTCATCACTTATCATATTTAATATATAGAATTTTGATGTCAAATTGGGCTTGGATTGGCTATCCGCTCACCAGGAAAATATGATGTGCGCCGAGAAACAAATTAAAGTGGTGAGTGAGGAAGGTTAAGAGCTAGTGTATCAAGCAAATGAGATAAAAATACCCAAATGGGTTCTCATCTCTGCCTTATAGGCGGTAAAATTATTGGAAGATGGATGTCAGGGCTACCTAGCTTGAGTGCAAGATGTGGAAGCAAAGGTCACACCATTAGAAGAATTGTATGTAGTTAGGGAGCTTCCCGATGTCTTCCCAAATGATCTAACCCAGCTCCCACCTGACAGAGAGCTAGAGTTTGCTATTGATTTAATTTTCAAAGTAACCCCAGTGTCTAAAGCTCCGTACAGAATGGCACCACCCAAATTAAAGGAGTTACAATCTCAGCTACAGATTTGTTGGAAAATGGATTTATACATCCAAGTGTTTCTCCTTGGGGTTCCCCAGTGTTATTTGTCAAGAAGAAGGATGGGAGTTTGCATATGTGCATCGATTATCGGGAATTGAACAAATTGACTATTAAAAACCAATACCCGTTGCTGAGCATAGATGACCTTTTTGATCAGTTGCATGGTGCTAAAGTATTCTCGAAGATTGACCTCAGGTCTGATTACTATCAGCTCAAGATAAAGAGTAGAGACATACCCAACAAGACAGCCTTTAGGACCCAGTATGGTCATTATGAATTCCTAGTGTTGTCCTTTGGGTTGATCAATGCACCACCAGCTTTTTTGGATATGATGAATCGAGTATTTTATGATGTTCTTGATAAGTGGGTCATCATTTTCATCGATGACATCTTGATATACTCAAAAACTGAAGAAGAGTCTGCACAACACTTGTGGATGGTGCTTCAGAGATTAAGAGAACAACAATTGTATGTGAAATTCAGCAAGTGTGAATTTCGGCGGAAGCAAATTTGATTCTTAGTGCACACAGTGTTTGAGAATGAAATCAAAGTTGACTCAAAAAAAGTAAAAGGAGTAATAGAGTGGGAAGCACATAAGAATGCTATAGAGATTAGAAGTTTCTTAGGATTAGCAGGCTACTACCAGCGGTTCATTAAGAATTTTTCTCAAATCGTCGCTCCAATGACCAGTTTGACCAGAAAGGGCATGAAGTTTGAATGGTCTAAGGAGTGCGAAGACAGTTAGTTTCCAAGAATTGAAAATCCGATTGGTGTCAATCCAGTGTTAACAATCCTCGAAGGCACAGGTGGAATGACAATCTACACTGATGCTTCCAAAATTGGGCTAACTTGCATTCTTATGCAACATGGCAAGGTAGTGGCGTATCATCTAGACAATTGAAGAAATATGAGAAGAACTACCCCACTCATGATTTGGAGTTGGTGGCGGTTATTTTTGCTTTGAAAATCTGGCACCATTACTTGTATAGGGAGAAGCGCGAGATATTCAGTGATCATAAAAGTCTCAAGTACTTCTTCACTCAGTAAGATTTGAACATGAGACAGAGGAGATGGCTAGAACTTATGAAAGATTATGACTGTGAAATACAGTAACATCCAGGTAAGGCCAATGTGGTGGCATATGCATTGAGCTGGAAAGCTCAAACCGTATCACTTGCTTACTTCGCCACGAGCCCACAACTTAAGGAAGAGACCATGTTGATGGATGAAGTCATTTTAAATAAAGGATTAACCTTAGAGCTTGAGCAACAGTCAGATAGCATTAAGCGACTAACCTTATCTCTGGCGGCCCTACAAGTGCAGCCATCTATCAGGCATGAAATAATTATGAAGCAACCTTTAGATCCTAAGTTGCAGGAAATCAGAGTCAAAATCCAAGAGCAAAGGATGGACAATCTTGATTTCACCATAGCCAGTGAAGGAGCATTATTGTTTTGGGGTAGGTTGTGTGTACCCAATGACATGGGGATATAGGACAAGATAGTGAAGGAAGCACAATTCTGAGTAAATGCTTCACCCCAGTAGCACCAAGATGTACAAAGATCTTAAGCAAAGTTATTAGAGGCCAGGGATGAAGATTACAGTAGTCATATATGTGGCACAGTGTCTCACGTGTCAGAAGGTCAAGGTAGAGTGGCATTGACCATATGACACTCTTCAGCCACTCCCGGTACCGGAGTGGAAATGAAACATGATCACCATAGATTTTATCACCGGGCTACTCCGTACACCCAGGGGAATGAATGCGATCTGGCTGATAGTTGACAGGCTCACTAAGACTGCTCATTTCATTCCAATCAAGACTACCTACCCCATGGATAAGCTAGCACAAATTTACATGGAAAATGTAATACGCTTGCAAGGAGTACCAGTGAGTAAGTGTCAGATTGAGACCTAAGGTTCACATCTAAATTCTGGAAGAGCCTTTAGCATGTCATAGGAACACAGGTGAACCTAAGCACTGCTTTCTAACCACAGACTGATGGGAAATCTGAACAAACCATACAAATACTAGAAGATATGCTCAAGGCCTGTGCCATAGAAAGAAGTGGTATTTGGGAAGAAAACATACATCTTATAGAGTTTGCTTATAATAATAGCCACCAAGCCAACGATTGGAATGGCTCCATATGAGGCATTGTATGGCAGAAGATGCAGAACTCTCCTATATTGGGATGATGTGGGAGAACGATGAATTCTTGGGCCAGAAATGATACATATGACATGTGATAGGGTTGATGTCACCTGCAAGAAGATCAAGGCGACCCAATCTCGTCAAAAGAGTTATGCAGACAATCGCAGGAAAGATATTGAATTCCAAGTGGGGGAGAAGGTATTTCTCAAAATCTCTTCTACTAAGGGCTTACACGGGTTCCACAGAAAGGGCAAGTTGAGTTAAAGATATATTGACCTGTTTGAGATCTTGAAACAGGTTGGCTTAATAGCCTATATGCTGGCCCTTCCGCCATCATTTAGCAATGTACACAATGTATTTGACATTTCAATGTTGAAGCGGTATGTGCATGATCCATCACATGTACTAATTGTGGAACCAGGGTTCTTAGAGGCTGATATGACTTTTGAGGAGCAGCCTGCTGAAATCCTAGATTAGAAGATAAAGACCCTTCGCAACTGGTCCATTGCCTTTGTAAAGGTGTGATGGGTCAATCATTCACTTGAGGAAGCATCCTGGGAGAAAGAAGATGAAATTTAGGCCAAATACCCTCATCTTTTTGGACAACTAGGTAACTTCAATTTCGAGGACGAAATTTTTAAAGAGGGGGGGGGGTAGATGTAGAGCCCATGGCTAGCTCTTTAAACCCAGTAAATTGACCGATTGGTTCGGTTTGGTCTTGCAAGGTCCGAATCGAAAAGCATTGATGTCAGTACCCTATGGTATATGACTGCATGGGTGACATCAAATGTGGGGTGGCCAGACATGATTGAGCCAGTACCCGATGCGGTTCGCACGCCTAAGTTGTGCCCTTGCACGTATCACAAGGCCATGTACGAATAGGAAATGTATATTATCATATTTGAATGATAAGAACTTAGCCCACAACACGTGGTGACGTCAAATGTGGGGTGGGCAGACAAGATTGAGCCAGTACCTGATGTGGTTCGCACGCCTAAGTTGTGCCCTTGCACGTATCACAAGGCCATGTACAAATAGAAAATGTATATTATCATATTTGAATGATAAGAACTTAGCCCACAACACGTGGTGAGAGTGAGATATGCATAAGAATCCACTTCCCCCAAATATACGGCAAAGTTGGCTTTGTTTTGGCCAACTGGTTGGTGTCACTGGTAGGTGCGAGACCCACCAATGTGACCCACTTGTAAGGGTAATGTGGGCCCCAGTGAGCCCAATTCAGGTGAGCACACGTATTTTGGATTTCTCATCATAATGAGACCCCGTATGCTAGATAATGTCGGCTATTTTGGCCGGTATCATGATTTAATGCGTTTTAGTCCATAAAGAGGCAAAACCAAACAGGCCCTAGTAGATATTTATAACACTAGGGTTTAAATAGCATTTACTCTCCCTCTCACCCATTTATGATTTCAGAAATAATTTGGTGAGAGGAGTAAAGAAGAGGGAGAAAAGAGGAAGAAGAAGAGAAGGAAGAGGGAGGAAGGTTCCCCCTTGGTTTTTGGAGCATTGTCTTACTTTTTCATCGTCAGAATAGTGTCTAGTGTCTTGAGATCTGCGTTTGGAGGTAAGTAACACCATAAACCCTTGAGATGTGATGAAACCCCTTTGTGTGTGTGGTCAAATCAAAGGGATAATGGAACCCTTCTGTGTTTTCTCTGAAGGTTCGAGAAAGGGAAAAAAGATTCGGAGTTTGAGGTGAAATTTTGAGTTTGGGAAGTGAATCTCAAGTTTTGGGGTTTTTTGAGCTCAGGTATGATTTCTTCCCCCAAACCTTGATGATAACTTAGATCTATGGAATAATCAAGTAAATGAAGCTTAGAATGTGTAGGAAATGAAGTGGGAACAACCCCCTTGGGTCCCCATGAGGAAAAAGGGGGAAAGGAAGAAGAATAGTAAAACCCGTGAAACACCGGTGGGTAGCATCGGTGGGTCATCAGACCTGCCAGTGTGATCCCCCAGTCTTACCTGGGCTTTTGGACCTACCGACGGGTAGGACCAGCAGGTAACAGACCAGTGTGTATGACCCGTCGGTCTTGTCTAGGCCTACAGGCGGGTAAGACTGGCGGGTGCCTGACCCATTAGTATAACCCACCAATCTCGCCAGTGCTTCTGGGTCTATTATTGGGTTGGATTGACGGTTACCAGACCAGCCAGTATGACCCATTGATATGTGTTTGTGTGTTGTCTATCTGGGCAGTTTGCATAGGTGGGTTCACCTATCCACCTGTGTGACCCACCTGTAGTCCAAATGAGCTCCAATGGGACTCAAGCTCGACGGTAACCTTCTTCACGTTGTTATACGCATCATGACCATATCTTACATCATTTTATAATTCTAAAATGGACATTCTAAAATTCCTATTTGTGTTAGGTTTCAAGACACTCGTTTTCACTCCGGATCTTACTCGTACCATGAGTGCATATTCTCCTACAAGAATAAGTAAGTGAGGAGAGGACTTTGACCTTATTTTTGGAATTCTTTTGGCATCTTATGCATTTATATAATATCTTAACATTTCGAGTGCCATTCTCATGCATATGCTTGATTGATGATGGATGCATATGGAAATAAACATGTTGTATCTTTAAACTTTCGATAATGATGGGTTATGATGATGATTTGTAGTCGGCTTGGAAACGATTGCATTGATATGTTGTGGTATGGGATGCATAGGTACTATGCAGTCGTACTATCTCATATAAGAGCATGCAGTTAGGATTTTACATTCCCTCATGCTACGACCCTTCCCAACATGTTGGGTTATCACTGGGGGGAAGCACCGATCGCGGACCATTATGGCTGTTAGAAGTACACCAGACTGATGAATAGTACAGTTGTCACACCCCGTTCACACAGAACCGGACCAGTGATAGGGTTATCTCCAGTTAACCCAAACCTTCCAGGATCATCTGACACAGTATCCAACCACAGCATACACACAACTAAGAAAATGTTCAACAGTTCAGCGGAAGACTTAATTTACCTGTAAATATCCCAATATACTTGATACCCAAATTGTAGTACATAGTTAAGTACATGTGGGCTCGCTGGCATAATATTTACACAAAAAGAATACAATTTACATATCAAGTACACAAAAGGGATCATCAAAAGAATCATAAAGTAACCCTATATGGAGTCACTGCTGTGGTCCCACAGCACAACCCTCGCACGTGCAATCTGTGCCATGCCCATAGTCCTCGGGGACCCACCAATCCTCCTTAGGGAATTCCATTGTGGGGCCCAACCCTTGATCCTCAGGCTAGTGACCTGCAAAATTGTCTAAAAGAGGTGCACACGTGGGATGAGCTCACTAGCTCAGTAAGTGAAAAGAAGGACCACACAACAGTTCACACAACAATCACAACCATATGCACTATATGCTATGCAGTTCATTTTAAATCACATCCACCTAAACAACATTACTAAGTCTTTGGTTTAGTGCTACTACAACCACAGTGCACGTATACTCCAGGTACGAGCCGCGAACTCCATCTTGCGACTCCCATAGGGCTATCGGAGAAGGCCCACTGTGAGTACTCAGAAAATTAAAGCATGCCGACCACCGGCTCTCAACATAAAAGTAAATGACAGAAAATAAAGGTGCTGACTCCAGCAATTTAAAAGTAGTACGATTGACCCTCTTGAATATACCACTGGGGTTGCCGACTGTCCTAATGACCAGCCGGGCGTATGTCTAACCGCCACAGTGACCCGACAACCAGGACCACTGCTTCCCCCCAAATGGTAACCCAACACCTCAACCCCTGTTGGGAAGGGTCGTAGCACGGGAAGATGATGATCCTAAACCGCATGCTCCTATATGACATAGTACGATTGCATAGTGCCACTGCGTCCCATTCCACGGGCCACCAATGCACTCATTTCCAAGCCGACTACGGCATCTAGTCTATTAATGCATTATGCATAATGATATCATCATTCATCACATAATCACAGCATCATTTGATGTTGAGAAAATAAACACAACACACATGTCATAATAATATAAGGATGGCTAAGCTACAAATAATTTGCATGATGACATGGCTAGTCTAGATACAATTAAATGAATGCCAAATAAGCCTTAAATAAGGCCAAACGTCCTCTCCCCACTTACCTATTGTGTACAAAGATTCACGCCCGGTACGGGTGAGATCCGGTGCGAGAAGCGTAAGTTTTGGTGAACCTATCATAAGTGAAGGGGGTTAGCATTTCGCCACTTTGGGGTCAAAAATAACAAGATTTGATGATAAAATCATGTTTAGAAGCCTAAAAGAAGGTCGCACGTCCGTTTTGGGTCCATTCGGATGTAAAATCACGTTGGGGGCCTCTCGGGTGGGTCTGACAGCCCACCTGTCACAGCCCACCGGTCTTCACAGGTGGGCGGGTCGATCCATCGGTCCTGATTCACCGGTCATGACCGAGGGGTAGGTTGGCCCATCGGTGGAGGTCGAGGGCCTGCTAGGACCGGCGGGCAGGTTGGCCCGTCGATAGGGGCCTGCCGGTTGGCCCCGAGGCCCTGTCCTCTTAGGTGGGTGCCCTCAGGTGGGCCTTTTGGCCCACCGGTCTTGGTCCATCGGTCTTGGCGGAAAAATGCCATTTTCCCCAAAACCCTTCCCCAACCTTTGGGGAATCAAATGGGGCTTTTCCAAACCCATTTTCCACACATTCAAAGTCTCATAAGATGATTCTAACCTAGATCTAGGTTAGATTTAAGGAATGGAAAGCCATCTTACCTTCTTTGCTCAAGAACTCATTCAAAATCCCAAAAATCACTTCTTAGCTCAAGGAATCACCAATGCTTCTCCAACCTTGTAAACACTTCTTCAAATCCTTCAAAATCAACACATAGACCATCTATCAAACCTTAGATTTGTCATTTCAAGGGGGATTTACAAGATCATTTGTCATTTTAAGGGGGATTTACAAGATCTCAAGGAACTCTACCCAAATCAAGGGTTTTACTTGGGTTTGGTGAAAGTTTAAGAAACATAGCCTTTGCTCACCTCCAATCGTAGATCTTGTGTTGGGGATCACTCTTCCGGTGTCGGAATGGGAAGATCAAGCCTTGGCGTCGCTTAAATCCATTCCTTCTTCTTCTTCCTCTCCTTTCTTCTTCTCCGTTCTCTTTTCTCCCTCCTTTTCTCTCTCCTCTTTACTCTTTTCACCAAACACCCGAATGTCATAAATGAGAAAATGGAAAATTCATATATGCTATTTATACTTTCTAAAACAACTAAGAACCACATGGGTGGGTCACTCAGGTGGGCGGATGCGCCCACCTGTGACCGCCCACCTGAGGGCCAAAATTTGGCCAGCAAGTGGGATTTTGGTGGAGTTCGACTCTCGGCATGAATCTCACTCTCGGCACAAGATATATTATACATATGTGCTTTAGGATACGGCTACATACCAGCTTTATCCATACATAGCCTTATGATATGTGCATGTACACGGCTTGGGTACACCCGTCTCCTCTGGCACTGACTTGGACTTGTCTGGCCAACCGGTGTTCAAAGTCACCTTTACCATCATGGTCCATAAGGAACCCACCTTAACCCTCTCCGGTTTGGGTCCTGCATAGTTAAACCAGGTCAACCATGTACTTAAACCGGGTTTAAAAAGTAGGGTATCACATTTACCCCCCCCTTTCTGAAAATTTCATCCTCGAAATTGGCATACCTGGTTGTTCGAAAAGATGAGGGTACTTGGCTTGGATTTCATCATTTTTCTCCCAAGATGCTTCTTCAAGTGAATGATTAGCCCATCGCACCTTTACGAAGGAAATGGAGCAGTTGCGAAGGGTTTTCACCTTTCGATCCAAGATTTCAGCTGGCTGCTCTGTATAGGTCATGTCCACTTTTAGATATTCTGGTTCCACGGGTAATACATGAGATGGATCATGGACGTATCGCTTCAGCATGGACACATGGAATACATTATGAACATTCCCGAGTGAAGGTGGCAGAGCAAGCATGTAGGCTACTGAGCCAACCCGAGCTAAGATCTCAAATGGTCCAATGTATATCGGGCTCAACTTCCCCCTTCTATGAAATCTTTGCAACCCTTTAGTAGAAGAGAGATCTTGAGAAATACCTTTTCTCCTGGCTGAAATTCAATGTCTTTCCTGCTATTGTCTGCATAGCTCTTTTGACGGGACTGAGCTGCTTTAATCCGTTATCGAATGACATCGACCTTGTCACAAGTCATCTGTATCATTTCAGGTCCTAACATTCGGCGTTCTCCTACGTCATTCCAATACAGAGGAGTTCTGCACTTCCTACCATATAACGCCACATATGGAGCCATCCCAATTGTAGCTTGGTAACTGTTGTTATAGGCAAACTCCATAAGGGGTATATATTCTTCCCAAAGACCACACATTTCCATGGCACACGCCCTGGGCATGTCTTCTAGTATCTGTATGGTTCGCTCTGACTGACCATCAATCTGTGGGTGGAAAGCAATACTCAAATTCAATTGTGATCCTAAGGCATGCTGGAAGCTTTTCCAAAATCTGGAAGTGAACCTTGGGTCCCTATCTGATACAATGCTTACTGGCACTCCATGCAAACGCACTATGTTATCCATATAAAGTTGTGCTAATTTGGCCATAAAGAACTTGGTCTTGATGGGAGTGAAATGAGCAGTCTTAGTAAGCCGATCAACGATCACCCATATCGCATCCATCCCCTTAGGTGTACATGGTAGTCCGGTGACGAAGTCCATTGTAATCCTATCCCACTTCCAGTCTGGTACTGGGAGTGGCTGAAGAGTACCATAAGGTCGATGCCTCTCAGCTTTTACTTTCTGGCATGTAAGACAAGTCACCACATACAAGGCTATTGTGATTCTCATGCTTGGCCACCAGTAATTTTGTTTAAGGTCTTTATACATCTTTGTACTTCCTGGGTGGAGTGAGTACTCAGAGCTGTGTGCTTCCCGCACTATCTTATCTTGTATGTCCAAATCATCGGGCACACATAACCTTCCTCGAAACAGTAATGCCCCATCGCTGACTAAAACAAAATCAGGGTCGTTCATTGTTTGATCTTGAACCTTAACTCTGATCCGCTGCAATTCAGGATCCAAAGGTTGTTTCATTATCCCCTCTTGCCTAATAGACGGATGCACCTATAGAGCCACCAGTGATATAGTCAACCATTTAAGGTTTTCTAGTTGATGTTCGAGCTCTAAGGTTGCTCCTTCATATAACAGGGTTTCATCCATTAGCGTCGCCTCCTGTACAAGAGGAGGGCTGACAGCTAGGCATGAGAGTGACACAGTTTGTACCTTCAGACTCAACGCATCTGCCACTACATTAGCCTTGCTAGGATGATATTGAATGTCGCAGTCATAATCCTTCATGAGCTCAAGCCATCTCCTCTGCCTCATGTTCAAATCTTTCTGGGTGAAAAAGTACTTAAGGCTTTTGTGATCAATGTATATCTTGCACTTCTCCCCATACAAATAATGTCGCCAAATCTTTAGGGCAAAAATGACTGCAGCTAGTTCCAAGTCATGAGTGGGGTAGTTCTTCTCATATTCCTTTAGTTGTCGGGATGCATACGCTATCACCTTACCGCGTTGCATGAGAACACAACCCAACCCCACCTTAGAAGCATCAGTATAGACTGTCATTCCACCTGTGCCTTCGGGGATGGTCAACATAGGGGCCGACACCAATCTTTTCTTCAATTCCTGAAAACTCTTCTCATATTCCTCCACCCATTCAAATTTCACACCCTTTTTGGTTAACTTAGTCATTGGTGCTGAGATCTGAGCGAAATTCTCAATGAAGCACCGGTAGTACCCAACCAAACCTAAGAAACTTCTAATTTCAGTGACATTCTTAGGGCTTTCCCATTCTACTACTGCTTTCACCTTATCAGGATCCACCTCGATTCCAGCCTTAGACACTACGTGTGCCAGGAATCCAACTTGCTCAAGCCAAAATTCACATTTACTGTATTTGGCAAACAATTGTTGTTCTCTCAACCTCTGTAACACCATCCTCAAGTGTTGAGTGTGCTCCTCTTCTGTCTTGGAGAAGATCAAGATGTCATCAATAAAAATAATCACCCATTTATCGAGGACATCATGAAATACTCGGTTCAGTAAATCCATGAATGCTGCTGGTGCATTGGTTAACCCAGAAGATAATACTAGGAACTCATAGTGACCATACCGAGTCCTGAATGCTGTCTTGGGTATGTCGCCACTCTTTATCTTGAGCTGATAATAGCCTGACCTAAGGTCTATCTTTGAAAATACCCTCGCACCCTACAGTTGGTCAAACAAATCATCAATGCGCGGTAATGGATACCGGTTCTTAATGGTTAGCTTATTCAATTCCCTGTAATTAATGCACATACGTAAGCTGCCATCCTTCTTCTTGATAAACAATACTGGGGCACCCCAAGGTGAAACACTTGGGTGAATAAACCCCTTCTCCAACAATTCTTGCAACTGCGTCTGTAACTCCTTCAATTCGGCTGGTGCCATCCTGTATGGAGCTTTAGACACTGGAGTTGCTCCAAGAATCAAGTCTATGGCAAACTCCAACTCTCTATCAGGCGGTAGATGCATCAATTCATCTGGAAAGCCGTTGGGAAATTCTTTAACCACCTTTACCTCTTCTTAGTGGTGTGACCTTTGCATCCACAGCAAGTACATATGCTAAGTAACCCTGACATCCACTTTCCAACAACTTTACCGCTTGAAGAGCGGAGACGAGGACCTTTCTAGCCCGTTTCATTTTATCTGCTCGGTATACCAATTCTTTTCCCTCATCATCTGTCACCCTAATTAGTTTTTTAGCACACATCACATTAGCTCGATGGGTCGACAACCAATCCATGCCCAGTATAACGTCAAAATTCTGCATGTTGAATTTAATGAGTTGTGCATCCAGTTTCTTCCCACTGATTTCCACTGGGCACGGTCCATACACCTCCATTAACTGTGTAACTTTACCAGTAGGCATACTAACAATCATCCTATGATCTAGTGTCCTGGGTGACATACCAAGTTTCTTAGTAAATCTCTTAGATATGAATGAATGTGTAGCTCCTGAATCGAATAAGACATAGGCTGGTATGCCCGATATAGGTAGGACACCTAGTGTAACAATGCATATAAGTACAACAGGTCATCAATATTTAACATAAGGAAATTCTTAAATTTAAAATGTACCTGCTACCACCTCCGTGCTGGCCTCGGCTTCCTCAGCTGATAGGGCATACATCCTTCCCTGCGGTTGATTCCCCCGAGTTAAGGGAGGTCTGTATGCAGAGGGCTGACTGGAGGGTAAGGCTGGTTTGACCCGACAGTCTTTAGCATAATACCCATAGGAATGGAAATTAAAGCAACGGATCTGTGATGCCGAAACTGGGGCGGGGCCCCTCTGTACTTGTCCCGCTGTAGACGGAGGTCAGGGCGGCCTTAGGCCCGTAGGCACCGTACTAGTGTTCGGGTGAAAAGATGTAGAGCCCGAACCACCAGCTGGTCGAGGAGGGTAGCTAGATGGCTTATAGGGCTGTCTATATGTAGGCCCAGAACTATACGACCCACGATATACCTTGGAGGAGTTGCCCATGTCCAGAAATGGATTTGACCTCTTCCACAATCCAGGTGTGAGGGACTGTTCTCCCTTCTGCTTATCTTCTATGGTCTTGGCCTTCTGCATAATCTGGCCATAGTGTGTCAAGTCTAAGACCTCAAGTACAGACCCAATGGATACCTTTAGGCCCTTCAGAAATCTTACCGCCTTTTCTTCAGCTGTCCTCATATGTCTAGGGGCAAAATGGAACAAGCTCTCAAACTGCTGCTGATACTCAATGATAGTCTTACTCCCTTGAGTTAAGGCCATAAATTCCATCTCCTTACGGTCCCTGAAGCTACGTGGGTAATGATTGGCCAAGAACACCTCCTTGAACTGTTCCCAGGTGGGTTCCGGATGTGCGGCCAACAATATGGGCTTAGAGGCTTGCCACCAAGAGTTGGCCTCCTCTTGAGTTGCAGCCCTACAAATATAAGTTTTTGTGCCTCAGTGCACACAATCACCTCAAATATCTTCTCCAACTCTTGGATCCACTGGTCCGGCTTTAGAGGATCACTTCCCACCTTAGAGAATACAGGTGGCAAGTTCCTCTTGAATACTCCACTACCCTTGACATTATTTGTCGGCGGGTAATTTGGTGCATACACCGGATAGTAAGGGTATGGAGGGGGCACCACATACGGAAGAACGCTGAAGGGTGGAATTGGAGGTGTGCCTCCCACTTGTGGCCCCATACCAGACCCTACAGGCAGGTCCTGTGGAGTAAGTATCCGGGGAGGTTGACCTGTTTGAGAAAGGTCTAACTGTTGCTGTATAGCAGTCATAAATGCTTGTTGCTACTGAAGCATTTGTTGCTGGAAAGCCTGTTGTGACTGCTGAATTATGGTAGCAACATCACCCGGAGTGATGACCGGTGGAGGATCCGGAAGTGTAGTCACAGGTGGGTCTCCTTGTGCCACACCCTGACCAAAGGTTTCTGAAGGTTGTGGGAGTGGGGCTTGCCCCATAGAGCGGGACCTTCTAGGATTCGGTGGTCGACCGACCGAACGAGGATCGCGCGAGGTACCTCATGCATTGCTTCCGGATCTAGTACGTACCATCATATCCTTGCACCTGGACCATACCATACACCACATTGGTTAAGCACCTTAGAATTTATATCGACACATAATCATATCCAACGCACAGGGTATTATAGTGGATGATGTTTTGCAACTAGCCATAACTTAATCCCGAAAATACAGTGCTAGTGCTTCAACAAGTAGTACGATGGTCCCACACGACAATATGGTGCTAGCCGCACACATTTTTTTTTTCATCACAGATATATTATAATAATAATAATAATAATAACAATAATAATAATACCCCCACTTTTCCCCCTTTTTTTTTCAAGTTTTCTCTCAACCGGCGGGCTGCCACAGGCGGGCTGGTTGGCCCGTTGGCCCGTCGGTCCGACCTGAGCGAAAATACGAACAGGGCTTTTAAGCCCCTATTTCTCTTTTTCTTTTATTCCTTCCCCCTTTCTCTCTCTCAGGCAGTTTTTGAGGGTTCCTTGACGCTTCCACTCGCAATCTCACTCAACGATCTGGCGGGTTTTGGGAAGATTCAACTCCTCTACTCCCAAGTCTCTTCCCCATTTTTTTCTTCTTAGAACGTGTACTTTGGAGGTAGAAACCATGTGTAGTCCTCAATCTTGATTTTTTCCCTGTTTCTTTCCATAGAAAATGTTTCCATGAAAATGTGTTTGCTTTGTGATTTATCTCTAGTTTTAGGATTTACTTCTCAATTTTTGAGAGAAAACCCAACTGTGCCCTAATTTTCTCTAATTTGGGGCTTTCGTCTATCTCTACCCTTTTCTCCCCAACTAACGACTCAAGTGAGTTTCCTTATGCTTGGTTTGCACTTAAAATGTTGGAGAGATCATGGAAGGTTGTGTATGCATGAAATCCCATCTCTTTCCATGAAAATCCATCTCTTTTGTGTTGGTTTCTTTGATTCTCTGTCCATCACTTCATACTTGTGGATTCCTTGCACCTCAATGTCATAATAGAAGATGTCTTTGCACATTCTAGATTGTATAACGATGGCATTTCATTCATAGACATGTAAGCCTCAGGCTTTACTCTATTTTGAGACTTTTCATTTTTCTTAGATTGAACTTGCACATTGAGAATTGGGGTTTTTCTATCATTCCTCACTTGCCATGCTTTATATGCCTTTTGTCACATTTCTATTTTTCCATAATTGTTGTTTTGTCACTGGCCATGCATTTCATCCATAGATTTCCTATCATTCCTCACTTGTCACATTCTATTTTGCGAGAATTAGGTTTTGGGGCTTCCTCCTATTGCTCACCCATCTATTATTTCCTTTGTTATTCCTCTTCCTTACTTATCATTCTTTCTCCTCTTTTCTTGCCAGGATGTCTTCTCGCAAAGGCAAGGAACTCGCATCCTCTTTTGCTTGGCGTAAGACCACCGCTTCCAAATGGAAAAAAGCAGGGACTAGTTCCCCCGCCCCTCACACAAGGCGACCTGGACCTGCCCCTATTGATCCCTCCGACTACGATGAGGGACTCTTCCGCTGTTCAAAGGCAGCAATTGTAGTACCCTGCTTCTTAAACCCAGTCTGATTACACGATTGACCCGATTTAACCATGCAGGACCCGAATTGGAGAGAGTTAAGGCGGGTTCCTTATTGACAGTGATGGCAAGGGTGACCTTAAATACAGGCTGGCCAGACAAGTCCGATCCAGTTCCAGAGGAGACGGGTGTACCCAAGCCATGTACATGCACATATCATAAGGGCATGTACGGATAAAGCAGGTATGTAGCCCTATCTTAAAGCACATACGTATATTATATCTTATGCCAAGAGTGAGATTCATGCCGTGAGACGAATTCTTTCAAAATCTCACTTGTTGACCAATTTTCGGCCCTCAGGTGGGCGGTCACAGGTGGGTGCATCCGCCCACCTAAGTGACCGACCCATGAGGTTACAAGATGTTTTAAAAGGTATAAATAGCTATCTTATGTTTCTTTCTTTCTTTTCTCATTTATGACACTCGGACGTTTGGTGAGAAGAGTAAAGAGGAGAGATAAAAGAAGGGAAAGAAGAGAAAAAGAGAAGGAAGAGGAAGAAGATATGGATTTCAGCGGCGTCAAGGGTTGATCTTCCCATTCTGATGCTGGAAGAGTGATCTCCAACACGAGATCTACGTTTAGAGGTGAGCAAAGGCTAGATTCCTTAAACTTCCACCATACCCAAGTAAAACCCTTGATTTGGGTAGAGATTCTTGAGGTCTTGTAAATCCCCCTTGAGATGATGAATCTAAGGTTTAATAGATGATCTATGTGTTGATTTTGAAGGATTTGAAGAAGTGTTTACAAGGTTGGCAAGAGCATTGGTGATTTGAAGTGATTTTGGGGTTTTGAAGGAGTTCTTGAGCAAAGAAGGTAAGATGGTTTTTCATTCCTTAAATCTAACCTAGATCTAGGTTAGAACCATCTTATGAGACCTTGAATGTGTGAAGAATGGTTTGGAAAAGCCCCATTTGATTCCCCAAAGGTTGGGGGAAGTTTGGGGAAAAATGGCACTTTCCCGCCAAGACCGATGGGCCAAACCGATGGGCCAAATGGCCCGCCTGAGGGCACCCGCTTGAGAGAGCAGGACCCTCAGGCCCAACCGGCGGGCCCAACCGGTGGGCCAACCGGTGGGCCACCCTACCCCTGGTCTTAGCAGGACCCTAGGGCCCAACCGACGGGCCCAACCGAAGGGCCAACCGGTGGGCCGACCTGCCCGTCGATCATGACCGGTGGGTCTGACTGGTGGGTCATGACAGGTCCGACCTACCCGAGAGGCTCCCAACGTAATTTTTACGTCCGAACGGACCCAAAACGGATGGGCGACCTTCTTTTAGGATTCTAAACATGATTCTGTCATTGGATCGTGTTAATTTTAATCCCAAAATGGTGAAATTCTAACCCCATTCACTTATGTTAGGTTCACCAACACGTACGCTTCTCGCACCGGATCTCACCCGTACCGAGCGTGAGTCCTTGTACACTACAGGTAAGTGGGGAGAGGACGTTTGGCATTATTTTAAGGCTTGTTGTGCATCATTCCATTGTATCTAGATTAGCCATGTCATCATGCAAATTATAGGTAGCTTAGCCATCCTCACATTATCTTATGCCATGTGTGTTGTGATTATTTTTTCAATGTTAAATGATGATGTGCTTAGGAGATGAATGTTGACATCGTTGTGCATAATGCATTAATAGACTAGATGCCATAGTCGGCTTGGAAACGAGAGCATTGGTGGCCCGTGGAATGGGATGCGGAGGCACTATACAATCGTACTATGTCATATAAGAGCATGCGGTGTAGGATTATCACCTTCCCGTGCTACGACCCTTCCCAATAGGGGTTGAGGTGTTGGGTTACTATTTGGGGGGAAGCGGTGGTCGCGGTTGTCGGGTCACTGTGGCGGTTAGACATACGCCTGGCTGGTCGTTAGGACAGTCGACAACCCCGATGGTATATTCAAGAGGGCTAATCGTACTGCTTTTAAATTGCTGGAGTCAGCACCTTTAATTTTTGTCATTTAATTTATGTTGAGAGCCAGTGGTCGGCATGTTTTACTTTTTCAAGTACTCACGGTGGGCCTTCTCCGACAGCCCTATGGGCGTATCGCGGGATGGAGTTCGTGACTCGTACCCGGAGTATACGCGCATTGTGGTTGTAGTAGCACTAAACCTGAGACTTAGTAATGTTGATTAGGTGGAAGTGATTAAAATGGACTGCATAGAATATAGTACATATGGTTGTGATTTTTTGTGTGGACTGCTATGTGGTCTTTCTTTTCACTTACTGAGCTAGTGAGCTCATCCCACATGTGCACCTCTTTTAGGTGATTTTGCAGGTCATCAACATGAAGAGCACGGGTCGGGCCCCACAGTGGAATTCCCTGAAGAGGATTAGTGGGTCCCCAAGGAATTAGAGCAAGGCATGGATTGCTCGTGCGAGGGCTGTGCTGTGGGACCGCAGCTCTGATGCCGAGCTGAGCTTAACTGTTGATACCGAGCTGAGCTCTTCTTCTGATACCGAGCTGAGCTCTACCTTTTGATACCGAGCTGAGCTTTACCTTTGATGCCGAGCTGAGTTGTACCCTTTGTGTTTTTGACGATCCCTTTTGTGTACTTGATATGTAAATTGTATTCTTTTGTGTAAATATCATACCTGCGGGCCCACATGTACTTAACTATATATTACAATTTGGGTATCAAGTATAATGGGAATATTTACAGGAAAATTTAAGTCTTCCGCTGAACTGATGAACACTTTCTTAGTTGTGTGTATGTTGTGGTTGGATACTGTATCAGATGATCCTGGCAGGTTTGGGTTAACCGGTGTTAACCCGGTCACTGGCCCGGTTCTGTGTGAACGGGGTGTGACAATGGTGGTATCAGAGCGTGATGCTCTATTCTCCTCACAGCATACCATTAGACCCCATAGAATCTATAATAGGAAATGGGATTGGGTTAATGTAAAAACTTTAAAGAGATAAAAGCCGAAGAAAGAAAGTAATAAAAATGGTTGCATTTAGATATTGCATTCATGGCATGCATGAGAGAAAATAAGAGGTTAATTAATTGAGGTCATAACCCATTGAGTACGAGTTTAACAAAATTTCGGCAGCATAACGGCGCAAAACAAGATTTCCAAAAATTTTTCACACAAACACCTGATAAACAACAGATATATATATATACATCAATAATTATAATTAACAAAAGACACCACAACTAAACTACACAAGTATTCAAATATACAAATTCACCACAAACCACCATCAAAACACATCACCCCACAAATACGTCTAGTTACAGAGAAAGTACAAAGAATGAGAAAAGAAAGAAAAAAAAATACAATAAGATCAACAAAATGAAATAGGTGAGAAGCTGGTGTGGACGAGCTAAGTCCTCACTGATCATCGTCATCGTCATCGTCCAATAATACTACGTTCACCTGAGGTCTAGAGTTAACATTGAGTCGATGGTCGTTGTAGTCAAACCTCGAGTTCACCAACCGTACCTCCCTCTGAAGTCAGTCAAAATCTGCTGAAATGGCATTGGCCGTTGTATCTAAGTCCTGGCCCAGTCTGAGAAATAAATTCTCCAAAGTAGCCTACCTCTCCAGGATGCGTTTCTCCCTAGAAGCACTCTCATCCAGTCTTCTTAACAGCTGATCTTGCCCATCCTTCAAAGCCCTCATAGTGGACATCATGCCCTCAAAATCATATGCACCACTCTCAGGTGGTGGGGCTCTATGCTATGGGCCTGCAGCTCTAGGGAAGCCATGATCAGCACCTCTCGACTTCTAAGGCTCCTCCTCAAGGATGTCCTCGTCCACAAAATCCTCCTCCCCACCTTGAGGAACATAGTCCTCATCCTCCTCACTAGACTCCTCCTCCATGGGAACATCCTCCATAGGGGCAGCCCTCCTATCCCTACCTCTCTGACCTCCTGCTCTCTGAGGTACATCCATAAGAGTGTGGAGACCCATCCTCAAGAGATTTCCCATGTCGAACTTATCTGCTGGCTTCCCCTCCTCACCACTTAGGTACACTCCAAAGAACTCAAAGATCCTGGTGAGGATCCTGCCATATGGAAATCCTCTGTCCTCGGGGTGTGAAGTATGGTGCTCCATCGTCTTGAGGATGACGTAAGGCAAGCACAAGTGTTCGGCACCTCCCTCTAAGGCCGTATAGATGCAGTAAGCTAAGAAGGCCGCCATGAATCCCACCTGGTTCCGATGACCTCCTCTGGGGAGCAAGTTGAACTGGACCAAATGGGCAAACACACGAACCTCCAGGTAAAATGACGTCTCGGAATCTAGACGCGCACTGCTGTCACAGATGGTCTCATAGATGTGGTCCGGTGTCTCCAAGCTCATGAACAGGCCCATGGGCTTACTCCTGGGAGGACTGTAGAAACGGTGCCCTGCTGAAGAGATACCCAAAATATTAGCCAGGGTGTCCACAGTCAGCTGAATGTTCACCCCCTTCACCATACTAATTATCGCATACTCTCCGTACTGGTGGGAAACCTCCAGGTTGCAGTAGAATCTATGAACCAACTGCTAGCACGGACGATCTATGTGGAGGATAGACTGCCAACCCAATGCGGTGAACCTCTCCTGAAGCTGAGCCTTGTGGAAGTCGTCAACTACCACAGTCTTCTCCATCATTACAGACCTCTTCAGGAAGGCCTGCCAGTTGGTTGCTGGCTCTGAACAGCAGAAGAGCTCCTTGTCATAGTTGGAAGAATTGATAGGGGCAGGTTTGGGTCACCCTGTGCGAGGGGCTGGAGAACTAGTCCCCGCACTCTTCCGTTTGGAAGCAGTGGTCTTACGCCGAGTGCCAGATGATGCGGGCTCTTTGCCTTTGCGAGAAGACATCCTGGCAAGAAAAGAGGAAAGAGGGGTGAGTAAGGAAAAAGGAGTAACAAAAGGGAATAATAGATGGGTGAGTAGTAAGAGGAAGCCCCAAAACCCAATTCTCGCAAAACAAAAAATGTGACAAGTGAGGAGTGATAAAAAGCCTATGAATGAAATGCCTGGCCAGTGACAAGACAGAGATTATGGAAAAACAGCAATGTGACGGAAAGGGCATATATATATAGCATGGCAAGTAAAGAATGATAGAAAAAAAATCCCAATTCTCATTTTGCAAGTTTAATCAAAGGAAAAAAATGAAAAGGCTCACAATAGAGTGAAGCATGAAGCTTACATGTTCATGGAGGAAATGCCATCATTCTACAATTTAGAATATGTAAAAACATCTACTATTATGATATTGAGGTGAAAGAGAATCAAAGAAACCCAACACAGAGATGGATGTTCATGGGAAGAAATGGGATTTCAAACATAAGGGACTTTCCATGATCTCTACAGCATGTTAAGTACAAATCAAACATAATGCATTGCATTTGAGTTATTAATTGGGAAAAAAAGGGCAGGAATTGAAGAAATCCCCAAATTTGAGAAAACTAGGGCACGGTTGGGGTTTCTCTCAAAAATGGAGAAGTAAATCCTAAAACTAGAAATAAATCACAAGGGAAACATCACATTTTCATGGAAACACTACTCTATGGAAAGAAACACGGGAAAATAACCTAGAATAAAGACTACACATGAGTTCTACCCCCCAAGTACAAGTTCTGAGAAGAAAATGAGGAAGAAACTTACTTGTAAGTAGACGAGTTGAATCTTCCCAAAAGCGCCGGATCGTTGAGTGAGATCGCGAGTGGAAGCGTCACGAAGCTCTCCAAAATTGCCTGAGAGAGAGAGAGTGAGAGAGAGAGGAAGATGGGAGAAACAAGAGGAACAGGGGCTTAAAAGCCCTATTCGTTTTTCCCGCTCGAGTAGGACCGGCAGGCCGACCGGCGGGCCAACCTACCTACCGGTGTCAGCCCACCGGTTGAAGATTTGGACCGACTAGCCGACCGATGGGCCAACCTGCCAGCCGTGTCAGCCGCCGGTTGAGAGAAAACTTGAAAAAAAATTGGGATTATTACTATTATTATTATTGTTATTAATATAATAATTATTATTATTATTATTCTTATAATAATATGTTATGGTCAAGTGGGACCATTGTCATACTTGTTGAAGCACTAACCCTATATTTTTGGAATTAAGTTGCGGTTAGTTGCAAACGATCATACACTGTAATACCCTGCGTGTTGGCATATAATTATGTGTCGATATCAATTCTATGGTGTTTAAACAATGTGGTGTATGATATGTTCCAGGTACAGGGATACGATGGTACGTACTAGATCCGATAGCAATGCATGAGGTACCTCGCGTGATCCTCGTCCGGTCGGTCGACCACTGAATCCCAGAAGGTCCCGCTCTGTGGGGCAAACCTCACTTCCACAACCTCCAGAGACCTTTGGTCAGGGTGGGGCACAAGAGGACCCACCTATGACTGCACTTCCGGAACCCTCCACAGTTCTTGCTTCGGGGGATGTTGCTACCATAATTCAGCAGTCACAATAGGCTTTCCAACAACAAATGCTTCAGCAACAGCAAGCATTTATGACTGCTATTCAGCAACAATTGGACCTTTCTCAATCAGGTCAACCTCCCCGGATACTTACTCCACAGGACCCGCCTATAAGGTCTGGTATGGGGCCACAAGTGGGAGGTACACCTCCATTTCTGCCATTCAGTATTCCTCCATATGGGGTGCCCCCTCCATACTCTTACTATCCAGCTTATGCTCCTAATTACCCGCCAATGAATAATACGTCAAAGGTAGTGGAGTCATTCAAGAGAAACTTGCCACCTGTATTCTCTAAGGTGGGGAGTGATCCTCTGGAGCCGGACTAGTGGATCCAGGAGCTGGAGAAGATATTTAAGGTGATTGAATTCACAGATGCACAGAAACTCATTTGTGTGGGGTTACAACTCAAGAAGGAGGCCAACTCTTGGTGGCAAGCCTCCAAGCCCATATTGTTGGCCGCCCATCCAGAACCTACCTAGGAACAGTTCAAGGAGTTGTTCTTGGACAATCATTACCCACGCAGCTTCAGAGACCGCAAGGAGATAGAATTTATGGCCTTAACTCAAGGAGGTAAGACTATCCTTGAGTATCAACAGTAGTTTGAGAGCTTGTTCCATTTTTCCCCTAGGCATATGAGGACAACTGAAGAGAAGGCTGCAAGATTTCTGAAGGGCCTAAAGGCATCCATTGGGTCTGTACTTGAGCTCTTAGATTTGACCGACTATGGCCAGATTGGGCAGAAGGCCAAGACCATGGAGGATAAGCAGAAGGGAGAACAGTCCCTCACACCTGGACTGTGGAAGAGAACAAATCCATTTTCAGATGTGGGTAACTCCTCCAAGGCATACCGTGGGTCGTACAGTTCTGGGCCTACGTATAGGCAGCCCTATAGGCCATCTAGCTACCCTCCTAGACCAGCTAGTGGTTCAGGCTCCACATCTTTTCACCCGAACACTAGTGCGGTACCTACAGTTCCAAGGCCGCCCCGACCTCCAACTTCAATGGGCCAAGTGCAGAGGGGCCCCGCCCCAGTTTCGACATCACAGATCCATTGCTTTAACTACCATTCCTATGGGCACTATGCAAAAGATTGTCAGGTCAGACCAGCCTTGCCCTCCAGTCAGCCCTGTGCGTACAGACCTCCCTTAACGCGGGGGAATCAACCGCAGGGAAGGATGTATGCCCTATCAACTAAGGAAGCTGAGGCCAGCACAGAAGTAGTAGTAGGTACATTTTAAATTTAAGAATTTCCTTATGTTAAATATTGATGACCTGCTAAAATTATACGCATTGTTACACTAGGTGTCCTATCTATATTGGGCATACCAGTCTATGTTTTATTCAATTCAGGAGCTACACATTCATTCGTAGCTAAGAGATTCGCTGAGAAACTTGGTATGTCACCAGGACCCTAGAGCATGGGATGATTGTTAGTATGCCTACTGGTAAAGTTACACAGTTGAAGGAGGTGTATGGGCCGTGCCCAGTGGAAATTAGTGGGAAGAACTTTGATGCACAACTCATTAAGTTCAATATGCAGAATTTTGATGTTATACTGGGCATAGATTGGTTGTCGGCTCATCAAGCTAATGTGATGTGTGCGGAAAAGCTGATTAGGGTGATAGATGACGAAGGAAGAGAATTGGTATACAAAGCAGATAAAATGAAACGGGTGAGAAAGGTCCTCGTCTCCGCCCTTCAAGTGGTAAAATTGTTGGAGAGTGGATGTCAGGGCTACTTAGCATCGGTACTTGATGTTGATGCAAGGATTACACCGCTAGAAGAGGTAAAGGTGGTTAAAGAGTTTCCCGATGTCTTTCCAGATGATCTGATGCATTTACCACCTGATAGAGAGTTGGAGTTTGCCATAGACTTGGTTCCTGGAGCAGCTCCAGTGTCTAAAGCTCCATACAGGATGGCACCAGCCGAATTGAAGGAGTTGCAGATGCAGTTGCAGGAATTATTGGAAAAGGAGTTTATTCGCCCAAGTGTTTCACCTTGGGGTGCCCCAGTATTGTTTGTCAAGAAGAAAGATGGCAGCTTGCGTATGTACATTGATTACCGGGAATTGAATAAGCTAACCATTAAGAACCGGTATCCATTGCCACGCATTGATGATTTATTTGACCAACTGCAGGGTGCCAAGTTATTTTCAAAGATAGACCTTCGATCAGGCTATTATCAGCTCAAGATAAAGAGCAGCGACATACCCAAGATAGCATTCAGGACTCGATATGGTCACTATGAGTTCCTAGTGTTATCTTTTGGGTTAACCAATGCACCGGCAGCATTCATGGATTTAATGAATCCAGTATTTCACGATGTCCTTGATAAATGGGTAATTATTTTTATTGATGACATCTTGATCTACTCCAAGACGGAAGAGGAGCACACTCAACATTTGAGAATGGTGTTACAGAGGTTGAGAGAACAACGATTGTTTTCCAAATATAGCAAATGTGAATTTTGGCTTGAGCAAGTTGGATTCCTGGGGCACGTAGTGTCTAAGGCCGGAATCGAGGTAGATCCTAATAAGGTGAAAGCAGTAGTAGAGTGGGAAAGCCCTAAAAATGTCACTGAAATTAGAAGCTTCTTGGGTTTGGCTGGATATTACCGGCGCTTCATTGAAAATTTTGCTCGAATCTCAGCACCAATGACTAAATTAACCAAAAAGGGTGTGAAATTCGACTGGGTAGAGGAATGTGAGAAGAGTTTCCAGGAATTTAAGAAGAGGTTGGTGTCGGCCCCTGTGTTGACCATCCCTGAAGGCACAGGTGGAATGACAGTCTACACTGATGCTTCCAAAGTTAGGTTGGGTTGTGTTCTCATGCAACGTGGAAAGGTGATAGCGTATGCTTCCCGACAACTAAAGGAGTATGAGAAGAACTACCCCACTCATGACTTGGAACTAGCCGCAGTCATTTTTTGCCCTTAAAATTTGGTGACATTATTTGTATGGGGAGAAGTGTGAGATATACAGTGATCATAAGAGCGTTAAGTACTTTTTCACCTAGAAGGATTTGAATATGAGGCAGAGGAGATCGCTTGAGCTCATGAAGGATTATGACTGCGACATTCAGTATCATCCCGGCAAGGCGAATGTAGTGGCAGATGCTTTGAGTCGGAAGGCACAGACTGTGTCACTCTCATACTTAGCAGTCAGCCCATCACTTGTATAAGAGGCGACGATAATGGATGAAGCTCTCTTATATGAAGGAGCAACCTTAGAGTTTGAACGTCAACTAGAAAACCTTAAATGGTTGACTGTATCCTTGACGGCTCTACAGGTGCATCCGACTATTAAGCAAGAGGTAATAATGAAACAACCTTTGGATCCTAAATTGCAGCGGATCAGAGTTAAGGTTC
The DNA here is from genome assembly GCF_013358625.1 of Macadamia integrifolia. Classification (NCBI taxonomy): domain Eukaryota; kingdom Viridiplantae; phylum Streptophyta; class Magnoliopsida; order Proteales; family Proteaceae; genus Macadamia; species Macadamia integrifolia. The sequence continues at coordinate 14,955,707 of NC_056558.1, forward strand.
AAGATCAAACAATGAATGACCCAGATTTTGTTTTAGCCAGTGATGGGGCATTGATGTTTCGAGGCAGATTGTGTGTACTCGATAATTTGGATATACAAGACAAGATAGTGCGAGAAGCACATAGCTCCGAGTACTCACTCCACCCAGGAAGTACAAAGATGTATAAATACCTCAAACAAAATTACTGGTGGCCAAGCATGAAAGTCACAATAGCCCTATATGTAGCGACTTGTCTTACATGCCAGAAAGTAAAGCTGAGAGGCATCGACCTTATGGTACTCTTCAGCCACTCCCAATACCAGAATGGAAGTGGGATAGGATTACAATGGACTTCATCACCGGACTACCATGTACACCTAAGGGAATGGACGCGATATGGATGATCATTGATCGGCTTACTAAGACTGCTCATTTCATTCCCATCAAGACCAAGTTCTCTATGGCCAAATTAGCACAACTTTATATGGATAACATAGTGCGCTTGCATGGAGTGCCAGTGCGCATTCTGTCAGAGAGGCGCCCAAGATTCACTTCTAGATTTTGGAAAAGCTTCCAGCATGCCTTAGGATCACAGTTGAATTTGAGTATTGCTTTTCACCCACAGACTGATTTTCAGTCGGAGCGAACCATACAGATATTAGAAGACATGCTCAGGGCATGTACAATGGAAATGTGTGGTAGTTAGGAAGAATATATACCCCTTATGGAGTTTGCCTATAACAACAGCTACCAAGCTACAATTGGGATGGCTCCGTATGAGGCATTGTATGGTAGGAAGTGCAGGACTCCTCTGTATTGGGATGAGGTAGGCAAATGCCGAATGTTAGGACCTGAAATGATACAGATGACTTGTGACAAGGTCGATGTTATTCGAGAACAGATTTAAGCAGCTCAGTCCCGTCAAAAGAGCTATGCAGACACCCACAGAAAAGACATTGAATTTCAACCAGGAGAAAAGGTGTTTCTCAAGATCTCTCCTACTAAGGGATTGCAAAGATTTCATAGAAAGGGGAAGTTGAGCCCAAGATACATTGGCCCATTTGAGATCTTAGCCTGGGTTGGCTCAGTAGCCTACATGCTTGCTCTGCCACCTTCACTTTGGGATGTTCATAACGTATTTCATGTATCCATGCTGAAGCGATACGTCCATGATCCATCTCATGTATTACCCGTGGAACCAGACTATTTAGAAGCTGATATGACCTATACAGAGCAACCAACTAAAATTTTGGACCAAAAGGTGAAAACCCTTTGCAACCGCTCCATCTCCTACGTAAAGGTGTGATGGGAAAATCATTTACTTGAAGAAGCATCTTGGGAGAAAGAGGATGAAATCCAAGCCAAGTACCCTCATCTTTTTGAACAACCAGGTATGCCAATTTCGATGATGAAATTTTCAGAAAGGGGGGTAAATGTAATACCCTACTTCTTAAACCCGGTCTGATTACACGGTTGACCCAGTTTAACCATGCAAGACCCGAACCGGGGAGAGTTAAGGCGGGTTCCTTATGGACCATGATGGCAAGGGTGACCTTAAACACAGGCTGGCTAGACAAGTCCGAGCCAGTGCCAGAGGAGACGGGTGTACCCAAGCCGTGTACATGCACATATCATAAGGCCATGTACGGATAAAACAGGTATGTAGCCGTATATTAAAGCACATACGTATATTATATCTTATGCTGAGAGTGAGATTCGTGCCTAGAGACGAATTCCATCAAAATCTCACTTGCTGGCCAATTTTTGGCCCTCAGGTGGGCGGTCACAGGTGGGCACATCCGCCCACCTGAGTGACCCACCCATAAGGTTACAAGATGTTTTAAAAGGTATAAATAGCTATCTTATGTTTCTGTTTTTCTTTTCTCATTTATGACACTCAGACGTTTGGTGAGAAGAGTAAAGAGGAGAGAGAAAAGAAGGGAAAGAAGAGGAAAACAGAAGGAAGAGGAAGAAGAGATGGATTTCAATGGCACCGAGGGTTGATCTTCCCATTCCTATGCCAGAAGAGTGATTTCCAACACGAGATCTACGTTTAGAGGTGAGCAAAGGCTAGATTCCTTAAACTTCCACCATACCCAAGTAAAACCCTTGATTTGGGTAGAGATTCTTGAGGTCTTGTAAATCCCTCTTGAGATGATGAATCTAAGGTTTAATAGATGATCTATGTATTGATTTTGAAGGATTTGAAGAAGTGTTTACAAGGTTGGAAAGAGCATTGGTGATTTGAAGTGATTTTGGGGTTTTGAAGGAGTTCTTGAGCAAAGAAGGTAAGATGGCTTTCTATTCCTTAAATCTAACCTAGATCTAGGTTAGAACCATCTTATGAGACCTTGAATGTGTGAAGAATGGTTTGAAAAAGCCCCATTTGATTCCCCAAAGGTTGGGAGAAGTTTGGGGAAAAATGGCACTTTCCTGCCAAGACCGATGGGCCAAATGCCCCGCCTAAGGGCACCCACCTAAGAGAGCAAGACCCTCGGGCCCAACCGATGGGCCGATCTGTGGGCCACCCTACCCGCCAGTCTTAGCAGGACCCTCGGGCCCAATCGGTGGGGCCAACCGATGGGCCAATCGGTGGGCCGACATGCCCCCGGTCATGACCGGTGGGTCTGACTGGTGGGTCATGACAGGTGGGCTGTCCGACCCACCCGAGAGGCTCCCAACGTGATTTTTACGTTCGAACGGACCCAAAATAGATGTGCAACCTTGTTTTAGGATTCTAAACATGATTCTATCATTGGATCATGTTAATTTTGATCCCAAAATGGTGAAATGCTAACCCCATTCACTTATGTTAGGTTCACCAACACGTACGCTTCTCGCACCGGATCTCACCCGTACCGAGCGTGAGTCCTTGTACACTACAGGTCAGTGGGGAGAGGACGTTTGGCCTTATTTTAAGGCTTGTTGTGCATCATTCTATTGTATCTAGATTAGCCATGTCATCATGTAAATTATATGTAGCTTGGCCATCGTCACATTATCTTATGCCATGTGTGTTGTGATTATTTTCTCAATGTTAAATGATGATGTGCTTACAAGATGAATGTTGAAATCATTATGCATAATGCATTAATAGACTAGATGCCGTAGTCGGCTTGGAAACGAGAGCATTGGTGGCCTGTGGAATGGGACGCGGAGGCACTATGCAATCGTACTATGTCATATAGGAGCATGCGGTGTAGGATTATCACCTTCCCGTGCTACGACCCTTCCCAACAGGGGTTGAGGTGTTGGGTTACCATTTGGGGAGAAGCAGTGGTCATGGTTGTCGGGTCACTGTGGCGGTTAGACATACGCCTGGCTGGTTATTAGGACAGTCGACAACCCCGGTGGTATATTCAAGAGGGCCAATCGTACTGCTTTTAAATTACTGGAGTCAGCACCTTTAATTTCTGTCATTTAATTTATGTTGAGAGCCGGTGGTCGGCAAGTTTTATTTTTCCGAGTACTCATGATGGGCCTTCTCCGACAGCCCTATGGGCGTATCGTGGGATGGAGTTCGTGACTCTTACCCGGAGTATACGCGCACTGTGGTTGTAGTAGTACTAAACCTGAGACTTAGTAATGTTGATTAGGTGGAAGTGATTAAAATGGATTGCATAGCATATAGTGCATATGGTTGTGATTTGTTGTGTGGACTGCTGTGTGGTCCTTCTTTTCACTTACTGAGATAGTGAGTTCATCCCACGTGTGCATCTCTTTTAGATGATTTTGCAGGTCATCAACCTGAAGAGCACGGGTCGGGCCCCATAGTGGAATTCCCTGAAAAGGATTGGTGGGTCCCCGAGGTATTAGAGCACGGCACGGATTGCTCGTGCGAGGGCTGTGCTATGGGACCACAGCTCTGATGCCGAGCTGAGCTTAACTGTTGATTCCGAGCTGAGCTCTTCTTCCGATACTGAGCTGAGCTCTACCTTTTGATACCGAGCTGAGCTTTGCCTTTGATGCCGAGCTGAGCTCTACTTTTGCTACCGAGCTGAGTTGTACCCTTTATGTTTTTGACGATCTGTACTTGATATGTAAATTGTATTCTTTTGTGTAAATATCATGCCTATGGGCCCACATGTACTTAACTATATATTACAATTTGGGTATCAACTATAATGGAAATATTTACAGGAAGATTTAAGCCTTCCGCTGAACTGATGAACACTTTCTTAGTTGTGTGTATGCTGTGGTTGGATACTGTATCAGATGATCCTGGCAGGTTTGGGTTAACCGGTGTTAACCTGGTCACTGGCCCGATTCTGTGTGAACGGGGTGTGACAGCAACCAACTGGCAGGCCTTCCTGAAGAGGTCTGTGATGATGGAGAAGACTGTGGTAGTTGGCGACTTCCACAAGTTCAGCTTCAGGAGAGGTTCACCGCACTGGGTTGGTAGTCTATCCTCCACATAGACCGTCCATGCTATGAGCAGCTGGTTCGTAGATTCTACTGCAACTTAGAGGTCTCTTACCAATATGGAGAGTATGCGATAACTAGCATGGTGAAGGGGGTGGACATTCAGTTGACTGTGGACACCCTAGCTAGCATTTTGGGTATTTCTTCAGTTGGACAGCATTTCTACAGTCCTCCCAGGAGTAAGCCCGTGGGCCCGTCCTTGAGTTTGGAGACACAGGACCTTATCTATAAGACCATTTGTGGCAGCAGGGAGCATCCGGATTCCGAGATGTCATTTTACCCAGAGGTTCGTGTGTTTGCCCGTTTGGTCCAGTTCAATTTGCTCCCCAGAGGAGGTCATCGGAACCAGGTAGGCTTCATGGCACCTACTTAGCCTTCTGTATTTATAAGGCCTTAGAGGGAGGTGCCGAGCACTTATGCTTGCCTTACGTCATCCTCAAGACTATGGAGCACCATACCTCACACCTCAAGGATGGAGGGTTTCCATATAGTAGGATCCTCACCAGGATCTTTGAGTTCTTTGGGGTGGATCTGTGTGGTGGGGAGGGGAAGACTCCAGCAGATAAGTTTGATAGGGGAAACCTATTGAGGATGGGTCTCCACACACTCATGGATGTACCTCAGAGAGCAAGGGCTCAGAGAGGCAGGGACAGGAGGAATGCCCATAGGGAGGATGTTCCCATGGAGGAGGAGTCTAGTGAGGAGGATGAGGATTATGTTCCTCAATGCGAGGAGGAGGATTTTGTGGATGAGGATATCCTCGAGGAGGAGCCTCTTGACTCGAGAGGTGCTGATCCTGGCTTCACGAGAGCTGCAGGCCCACAGCATAGAGCCCCACCACCTGAGAGTGGTGCATATTATTTTAAGGGCATGATGTCTGCTATGAGGACCTTGAAAGACGAGCAAGATCAGCTGCTAAGAAGACTGGATGAGAGTGCTTCTAGGGAGGAAAACATCCTAGAGAGGTAGGCTACCCTAGAGAGTTCCTTCCTCAGATTGGACGAGGACTTGGATACAATGGCCAATGCCATTTCAGTGGATTTTTCCCGACTTCGGAGGGATGTACAGCTGGTGAACTCGAGTTTCGACTACTACGACCGTCAACTCAACGTTAGCTCGAGACCTCAGAGGAACGGAGTAATAGTATTGGACGATGACGATGATCTTTGAGGACTTAGCTCGTCTGTCTACATCAGCTTCTCACTTGTTTCCATGTTGTTGATCTTACTATATATTTCTTTCTTTTCTCATTCCTTGTACTTTATCTGTAATTGGACTTATTTGTGGGGTGATATGTTTTGATGGTGGCTTGTGCGTGAATTTTGTATGTTTGATAACTTATGTAGTTTAGTTGTGGCATCATTTGCTAATTATGATCATTGACATATATATATATATATATATGTCGTTTATCAGGTGTTTGTGTGAAAAATTTTTTGGAAATCTTGTTTTGCGCCGTTATGCTGTCGAAATTTCGTTCAATTCGTACTTGATGGGTTGTGACATCAATTAACTAATCTTTTATTGTTTCCAAGTAACTTTCTCTCATACATGCCATGAAATGCGTTAACTAAATGCAACCATTATTATTACTTCGCTCCTTTAGCTTTTAACTCCCTTAAAGTTTTTTTTTTACATTTACCCAATCCCATTTCCTATTATAGATTCTATGGGGTCTATATGGTATGTTGTGAGTGAATAGAGCATCACGCTCTGATATCACCGTTGTCACACCCCATTCACATAGAACTGGACCGATGACAGGGTTAACTCCGGTTAACCCAAACCTGTCAAGATCATCTGACACAGTATCCAACCGCAGCATACACACAACTAAGAAAATGTTCAACAGTTCAGCGGAAGACTTAATTTACCTGTAAATATCCCAATATACTTGATACCCAAATTGTAGTACATGGTTAAGTACATGTGGGCTCACAGGCATGATATTTACACAAAAAGAATATAATTTACATATCAAGTACACAAAAGGGATCATCAAAAGAATCATAAAGTAACCCTGTATGGAGTCATTGCTGTGGTCCCACAACACAACCCTCGCACGTGCAATCCGTGTCGTGCCCATAGTCCTCGGGGACCTACCAATCCTCCTCAGGGAATTCCACTGTGGGGCCCGACTCTTGATCCTTAGGCTGGTGACCTGTAAAATCATCTAAAAGAGGTGCACACGTGGGATGAGCTCACTAGCTCAGTAAGTGAAAAGGACCACACAACAGTCCACACAACAATCACAACCATATGCACTATATGCTATGCAATTCATTTTAAATCACATCCACCTAAACAACATTACTAAGTCTTTGGTTTAGTGCTACTACAACCACAGTGCGCGTATACTCCAAGTACGAACTATGAACTCCATCCTGCGATGCCCATAGGGCTGTCGGAGAAGGCCCACTGTGAGTACTCAGAAAAGTAAAGCATGTTGACCACCGGCTCTCAACATAAAAGTAAATGACAGAAAATAAAGGTGCTGACTCTAGTAATTTAAAAGCAGTACGATTGGCCCTCTTGAATATACCACCGGGGTTGTCGACTGTCCTAATGACCAATCGGGCGTATGTCTAACCGCCATAGTGACCCAACAACCATGACCACTGCTTCCCCCCAAATGGTAACCCAACACCTCAACCCCTGTTGGGAAGGGTCGTAGCATAGGAAGATGATGATCCTAAACCGCATGCTCCTATATGACATAGTACGATTGTATAGTGCCACCGCGTCCCAGTCCACGGGCCACCAATGCACTCGTTTCCAAGTCGACTACAGCATCTAGTCTATTAATGCATTATGCACAATGATGTCATCATTCATCACATAATCACAGCATCATTTGACGTTGAGAAAATAAACACAACACACATGTCATAATAATATGAGGATGGCTAAGCTACACATAATTTGCATGATGACATGGCTAGTCTAGATACAATTAAATGAATGCCAAACAGACCTTAAAATAAGGCCAAACTTCCTCTCCCCACTTACTTGTTGTGTACAAAGATTCACGCTTGGTATGGGTGAGATCCGGTGCGAGAAGCGTAAGTTTTGGTGAACCTATCATAAGTAAAAGGGGTTAGCATTTCGCCACTTTGGGGTCAAAACTAACAAGATTTATTGACAAAATCATGTTTAGAAGCCTAAAAGAAGGTTGCACGTCCGTTTTTGGTCCATTCGGACGTAAAAATCACGTTGGGGGCCTCTCGGGTGGGTCGGACAGCCCACCTGCCACAGCCGACTGGTCTTCACAGGTGGGCGGATCGACCCAACTGTCCTGACGCACCGGTCCTAACCCATCGGTCCTGACCCACCGGTCATGATCGGTGGGTAGGTCGGCCCGTCGGTAGGGGCCCACCGGTAGAGGCCAAGGGCCTGCTAGGACCGGCGGGCAGGTTGGCCCGTCGATCGGCCTGCTGGTAGGGGCCCACCGATTGGCCCCGAGGGCCTGTCCTCTCAGGTGGGTGCCCTCAAACGGGCCGTTTGGCCCACCAGTCTTGGCAGAAAAATGCCATTTTCCACGAAACCCTTCCCCAACCTTTGGAGAATCAAATGGGGCTTTTCCAAATCCATTTTCCACACATTCAAAGTCTCATAAGATGATTCTAATCTAGATCTAGGTTAGATTTAAGGAATGGAAAGCCATCTTACCTTCTTTGCTCAAGAACTCGTTCAAGGAATCACCAATGCTTCTCCAACCTTGTAAACACTTCTTCAAATCCTTCAAAATCAACACATAGACCATCTATCAAACCTTAGATTTGTCATTTCAAGGGGAATTTACAAGATCTCAAGGAACTCTACCCAAATCAAAGGTTTTACTTGGGTTTGGTGAAAGTTTAAGAAACATAGCCTTTGCTCACCTCCAATCGTAGATCTCGTGTTGGGGATCACTCTTCCGGCGTTGGAATGGGAAGATCAAGCCTTGGCATTTCTTAAATCCATTCCTTCTTGCTCTTCCTCCCCTTCTTCTCCGTTCTCTTTTCTCCCTCCTTTTCTCTCTCCTGTTTACTCTTTTCACCAAACACCTGAATGTCATAAATGAGAAAATGAAAAACTCATAAATGCTATTTATACTTTCTAAAACAACTAAGAACCACATGGGTGGGTCACTCAGGTGGGCGGATGTGCCCACCTGTGACCGCCCACCTGAGGACCAAAAATTGGCCAACAAGTGGGATTTTGGTGGAGTTCGACTCTCGGTATGAATCTCACTCTCGGCACAAGATATATTTTATGTATGCGCTTTAGGATATGGCTACATACCAGCTTTATCCATACATGGCCTTATGATATGTGCATATACACGGTTTGGGTACACCCGTCTCCTCTGGCACTGACTCGGACTTATCTGGCCAACCGGTATTCAAAGTCACCCTTGCCATCTTGGTCCATAAGGAACCCGCCTTAACCCTCTCCGGTTCGGGTCCTGCATGGTTAAACTGGGTCAATCGTGTAATTAGACCAGGTTTAAAAAGTAGGATATCACAACAGTCAGCAAGTTTGGTGATATATTCAGAGGGCCTATCGTATTGCTTTTATTTTCTACTGTGGTTCGGCCATGATTTACATTTCTACTATAGTTCAGCTACGGTTTGCTTTTTCGAGTGATCACAGTTGACCTTCTTCGACAACCCTATGGGTGTATCGCATGATTGAGAATGTGCCTCGTACCCTAGGCATATGCACACTGTGGTTGTGAGTAGCATGTAACCTATGACCTAATAATGATTGCTTAGGTGAATTAGTTTTAAAATGAATCTCATGCATATAATATCATTTGGATTGAAATTGCTTTTGTGCGTCTTTCTTTCCATGTACTGAGCTAGTGAGCTCACCCCTCGTGTACACACATTTTAAATGATTGTGCAGGTTACTCGGTAGAGAAACCCATGCTAGGTCCCACCGATGAAACCCTAGTGGGGGGTTGGTGGGTCCCAAAAGGATTCAACCACGGAGACGGTTGCCTGTACAAGAACTATGCTGCGGGGCAATAGTAGTAGACTTTAATTATAGTTCTCCTTTTTTATTCTTTTGGCATACACCCCTTTTGTGCTCTTGATAAGTAAATTATTATTTTCTGTGTAAATATCACACCTACGAGCCCACATATAATTAAACTATGTATAACAATTTGGGTATTCGGAGTATATGGGGATTTACAAATATTCATATACAACAAAACTTCCGTTGTATTACAATATTATAATCCTTATTATTTGTGGCTTACTGTGTTGTGGTTACTATATTAGATGAACCTGGTGGGTTATGGGTTACCCAGAGGGAACCGGTCACTGGTCCGATTCTATGGGAATGGGGCGTGATAGATCTTGCAATAGATCTAAGAATAGTACATCTATACAAATATTAATTCCCATTGTTTTGCTTTTGTTTTCTCTTCTACTTCAAATGGAACTTGCAGGTTTTGGCATGTTTTAGTTTATACAGATTTTTGTGAAGAGTAGAAAACTTATTTCAAGTATTCTAGTATTGATGGGGATGACTGAGTCTAGGCATCAAAGCTAGTGCATACATCGACTATAGGTATAAGAGGGGCGATGGCAATGACATTCTCAATCATTACCCTTGTTTCTATTTGTGTTATTATCCAAGTGTAATCTATTAAACATCACTCCAAAGTGGAGGAGATTGGATCCGCTGCTTGTATATATTCACCTAATTGTACAAGTCATCTCCACTTGTCCCATTTTCTACCATTATAAGGGTGAAAAAGGGCATATTTTGTTACACCCATGCTCTAACCTCGTCTAATTTGAACTGTTGTGATAGGTCTTGGACCGGAAGTGGAAAGTACCACTGGGTTTTGGCTCACGGTAACCCATTGTGAAAGGAGGAGAGATGATCCTACTTACTATTGTATTGCTTGCCAATCCAACTCGAGGAGGTTCAAGCCTTCTGACCCCAGACAGAAAGGGACTCAGCACCCCACACCAAAATCTTGACACATACCAAAATTGTCTGAGAACTATACGCATAGCCTAGGGAAACCACCCGTACAAGAACCACTTGAGGACAATAGGCAGTCAAGGCACAACACTGCCTTGACCACCGGAAATAGACCACTAGAAATAGTCTAGGCCTGGATCTAGTGGGGTGAATCCGGTGGCCTAACAGGCTACTGGTTGGGTTCCGATGCCAATGGACCCCACCACCCACATCGTGAACAAACCCAAAAGACCTCGTGCACTCTCCCACCCCTTCCTCATAACTTATACTCTATATAGGTCTAAAAAGGTGGGCCCACATGTCCTGAATTGTGGAATAACCCAATTTGATAAGATATGGGCCAACCAAATAGGCCCTAAGTATGTGACTTAGTATAAATAGGAGAGGTGAGTTCATCTCACCTCTCACTTGTACAAAATGTGGGAGAGGGAAAGAAAAGGAGAAAAGGGAAGAGAAGGCAAGGAAGGAGGAGGAGATTGGAGCTCACCTTAGTCCCCAGCTCCGCCACTCCTTGTTGAAATCTTTCTGGAGGTAAGTGTTGCATCTCCTACTATACTCTCTCTCTCTCTCTCTCTCTCTCTCTCTCTCTCTCTCTCTCTCTCTCTCTCTTCATTTTGACCTAAGATAGTTGAGCAAGAGGTGTACCTCGACCTTGGCACCTCCCAGATCTCGGGGAATGATCATTTCACCTCCCCAGTGTGATTGTTGAGCTCAAACCAAGTCAAGTGAGTTTTGGCAACACTTGTAACCAAATGACCATCTAAGGTTTTGATCTTTTGATCGTGGTATTCCCCAAATGACCTAATGGAATTGGGATTTCTTTAGCTTAAAATGAAGGTAGGAATACGCCCTACAAACTCCATGGAACACATCCCGGTGATCAGGCCTGAGCTGAAAAGCCATAAATCCGTGGGCAAGCTTCTGTGTTTCCACCGAAAACACCTGGATCTGAATCTGGTGGGTTGTTTTTTGTGAATATGCATCTCTTATGAGCTCTCTACCAGTGCCACCAGATTCACATCTGATGAATTTGGTGACGAACTAGACTGTCAAAATTTGATAGTATCCATACCCTTTGGGGGTAACCCCTATGGGTCCCTTCTGATGTTCCCGACACGCATTGATGTTCGGTTACCTTTGTGCCTAGGACAGAGATGCGCACGTACCCTGAGACCAGAATTGAGTTGAACAACCAGTTGACATACTTGGAACCCAATTTCATAGAGAACAACCAAAGTGAGGGATGGTTGACTTTTGTTTTTGGAGTGTTAAATTATTTTAGAGAATTGCTCACATATGTTAGGATTTTCACATGATTATTTAATTGCTTAAATGATTATGATGTTCCATGACATGTTATATTATTGCATAGTATATTATTGTAGGATTTGGATTTGATACGAGATGTATGTTGTGAGACAGAATCCGGTGTGGCTGAGGTGGTTCTTGTATTGTCGTATGGTTGTTGAATTCATGCAATGATTATTTGCATTAGATTAGATGTAATCGTGGATTACACTTTGTGGCCGATGGTAATTCCGGTGTTGCATAGTCCATATTCAACTGCTTTGTATGCTAGATTAGGTATATAGTTGTGGGTTACACTTTGTGGCCGATGATATTCTAGTATCATATAGCCCGAGACTATACTTAGAAATGGACCTGCTTTGTGGACGATGGTAATTCCGGTGTCACGTGGTCCATACTAACTATATCATTATTCAAGGCATGTAGGATATTGTGGTTAGGTGACATTCCTCATGTTACGTCCCTGTGCCAACAAGGGGGTAGGGTGTTGGATAACCCAATGGTGGTATGTTCGATGAACCTTTTCAGAATGGTACACCCGTGGTATGATGTTATTGTTGCCAGAGGTGGGAACTAGTCTGATAGTAATTTCGATGGCGTGACTGCCAGATGGGGCTTATTAAGGGTTTGCTGGGTGACCGACGATCGCATTCCAAGACCGATAGACTCCTAATCATGACTAGGGTTTGTATCACTGGGTGACTGATGTGCGAGTGTCGGGCCTAAGGATACGGCCTACGGATACAGCTTAATGTGTCGTAATAGCATTTATCAGATTTAGTTGTATTATTAGATGGATTAATAAACAAATAGATTGCATCATTCGCATTAGGGACTATGTGTTTAATTTCTGTATTCATATCATCATGGAATTTTATATATGTGAATGCTTGTGCTTGGTTGTGCATGAACCCCACCCCTCACTGAGCAAGTTGAAAGTTCACCCCATGTATATGCTACTTTTTTAAATGATGATGCAGGCACAATAGTGTCATTGGGTGGTGACTCAACCTCATTGGGGCCTGACTATGGAGTAGGTGACTGGTGGATTTCAGAAGCCGAAGAGCATGATCATGACTGTGTGCCTATGACTATTATGCATACGCGGCACCATGAGTTGTATGGATCTCTTTTGATTATTCTGATACCGAACTGGTGAATTGTATACTTTGGGCTTATTATTTACAAGTCGTGGATGTTTGTAAATGAATAACTTGGTTCTGATTATACAATATCATTTAGATGATTCTCCACTTTAATTATGATTCCACTGCTATTGGTTTGGTTCATGTTGTGAGATTGTGAATGTTAAGGTACTGCTATCGGAGATCCTAGTAGGTTGGTAAGACGGATAAGCGTCTTACCCACACTACTGGTATTCCTAATAGTAAGTTGGGTTTACTAAAATTGGGGTGTGACATATTTTGAAGTAAAAAAGATAGATGTTGGATGCCAACTCGTACAACCAGGTGTTCTTACGAGCAACTGATCCTTTCTCAAAGTAGAGTATAGTTGATTCACTTGGATTGCGCATTAGTAATACCATCAGAGCTTCTGACTGTGCTGCCTGCTCAACTCTGATTGAGCTTTGTTATAGGGTGGTGTAGATGAACCAGTGAAAGGAAAATGATTGGAAGGATGAAGTCCCTGAATCTTGATGCCTTATTCAGAATAGCTTCCAAAACGGTAAAAATGGGTCACTAATTGGGATAAATAGTTATGAATTGGCCGATTCTAAATCCAATCCAACAATTTTTAAAACCCTGCGTTGAACCCTAGGTACTTTTAGGCTCTGTACTATATCGTTCTAAAAAATAGATTCTTTTCTTTTTTTTTTGGAATAGAAATAAAGTAAAAACTGAATGGTAAAACCGATTCAATTACTTGTTTCTTTTTTTAAATGAAGTGGACACTTTAGGTTTTGGAGTCCCTTTTTGGGAATATGAAAGTGGTGCTTTTTATTTTCAGAAGTGATTTTGAGCAAAAGGTGTTGAATTAACTTTGTAGCTTAAGTTAAGAGGGGTAAATACGTACTTCGCCTTTAAAACATAACAACAAGTGAAGGTAAGTGAAGCAAAACCCTATTACTCTCTTTCACGGTTGCAACGGCCAGAGATACGAAGCATATGCAGTGTGAAGGAAACTGAAGCAAGAACGTAGTGCCTACTTTTGTGGATCTGCCGTCGATAATCCGAGGTGAAGGTCTCCCTCTCTCTCTCTCACACGCTCTCTCTCTCTCTCTCTCCTCTCACTACTGATTTTCTTCTTCGTTCCCAGTTTATTTCATTGTTCCAACAGGTATATGTTTGTTGCATATCTACCATCGATGAGGTTGGTCGATCTCTTTCCCTGTCTCTCTTTCACTCCCTCTCGCCCCCTGGTCTCTCTCTCCTTCCCTTAACCCACTGATTCTCACCCTAAATGTTTCCCCTTATATACAGAACCTGATTACTCTGCAACTGCTTTCTGAGCTCCAATGCCAGATTAGGGGGTAAATAAGCTTCGCTTGTTAACATATGAACTGAATCCAACCTCACTTCTCCATGTCTCAAGGAGAAGGCTTGGAGGGATTGAGTTGCAATAAGCCTGTCGAGGAAGTAGACCTTGATTTCCAAGTACTCAAACCTCACATCAATCTTGCCATTCGGATTGGAGAAGCTAGCAAGAAATGTGAAATCGCCGTTTACATAGTCTAGGGAATCCAACTAAACAATACTGAGGATCACACTGGTCAGTGAGCATTGAGGAGGGTGCTTTTCCAAAAGTTAAACAATTTAATGTGAGAAAAAAGAAGCTTTTAGTGGGAAGGAGTCATGGATCGTTTACCCCCTAATCGGGCTTTTTCACTCCCTCTTTCAATTTAGTTTCAAGGAGGTGATGTTGAAATTTTTTTGAATGGGAATCCTTTAATATGTCCACTTGCAAAAAGTAGCTTGAGTTGGTGAGAAGAGATTAGAGACACAAATACTTGTGATCTTAAGACTCTTTATTCCAAGTTTCAATTTATTTGAAACTTGTTAGAATCAATAGAACTGCATAAGTTAAGGATTTATTCGGACTCAATGAAACATATATGTAGATTGTAGAGGTTGGGTTATTGGAGGTTGTTTTTTGGACGAGTTTGTATGTTGAAAAGGCATATCTGTCTTTTGCTCATTCCCTAATCTAATCAATTTGTAGGACAAGCCCAGTGAAGTACTATTAGACTATATAGACTATGAAAAGCTATTCACTCCAATCTCCAACTTTGGGTGGTCTCTCTAATCAACCCAGGAACCAAAAAAGGGAGATAAGCAGCAAATTGTGCAAGGAAAAAGTGGAGAACTAGACAAAGAAAATGGACGAGAAAAAGTCCAAACAATCTCTCTAATCTACCTGATGTGTAGTGTGGATCATGCATGTTGATGTCTAGATGTTGAGTGTTATTTATGCATTTGGACTTCAAAATCACCTGCAACTCATAACATTGGACAACATTACTTCCCCCCCCCCCACGCACACCACCTAAATCTGCAGTTTAAGATATTTATCTGATAATTTCCAAAGGCCTGTGTTTAGCTATGCTATTTCAGGTAACAGAGATAGAGATCTGGTTGCCATTAGGGGTTGTTAAGAGAAGCATAGTGTTGATTTCAAAATAATAATGGTTAGCTTGTTTATGTCTTATTTCAACTTTAGCTATTTATATAATAATGGTTTTCATAACTTGGAATTTATTAAAAAACCATTGACTATCCTTAGATTTTATTTAAAAATCACAACTTTGACATCCACGATGAAGATAGCATTTTATGTAAATATTGGTTTCTAACAAAAATGATTATGTTAAGTGCAAACCATACAGGTTTCTATTTCTTCTAGGTTACAGAATCTCTTTTTTTTTTTTTTGGTTACCATACAACATTTAAGACGCAGAATCACTCCAAAAAAGCAAAAATGCAAAAAAGTGTGCCAGACCTAGAATCAAGTTTAAAAACTATAATCGTTACAGTACAAGGCCTTAGTATCCTGCAGCGAGAACTAGCAAACACCCACCTTGAGTGATGGGGTAGGTTTTTATTTTTCAGGTGAAGTATTTGAGTGTGGATCAGGTTCCCGTGTGAGAACCATTCTCGTACTGTCTAATCTATATGAATGGAATTCATCATATGGTTTTTTGTAGGCCGGACCAAGTTCACGTACGAGAACAATCTCATACGCCCTTGGTCTGAACATTTAGAATCCATTTAATACAGAGAGAGACAATGGATTCTAAATGTTCGGACCAGGCATGTACTAGAGAACAATCTCGTATGTGAACCTAATTTGGATTCGATTTTTTCTTAGGTGGATTCATCTATGTGGATCATTCCCATATGAAAACATTCTTGTTTAGGACTTCGAAGTATTTTAGAAGGGAATAAAAAATCCATTTAATACTTCACCTCTATTTTTTAGGTGAAGTATTTTAGATATCTTGTATCTTAGGATCAGCATTAAGTGTTGCAGATTAAGTCGTATTAGTTTCAGACCAACCTGAATGAATGCACAGTGAACTAGTGAAGTGAAGGATTCAGCCAAGATCAGCATTAATTGGGTTTAATTAAACTCTTCCAGTCATCATCAGTAGCATTTGGATTTGGCTCTTATTATCCTGTGTGATCCTTATCTCAAGTCCTGATCAATTGTTCTTTGTAGTGTTGGATTAGGTTCTAATTTTGAAATTGCAATAGCATTAATGGAGGAAGAAGCAGAGACGATAGTTCCAAACTATCAAATTAGAATAACGCCACCCAATGGTGGATATGAAATTGAGGCCTCCTCTAAATATCTGAAAGAAGCCATAGGAGTCCTACTTGAGGAAACAAAGACATTG
>NC_056558.1:14976346-14995976 GCF_013358625.1 Macadamia integrifolia
TATAGTTAACACCACTAAACCGGTTTTAGGAACAAATCTTGGACTATGCTAGCCCACCTAATTGGAAATCTTACATTACAGTGTTTGGCATGAAAGAGAAGAAAACTTATGACCTCTTGCTAGATTTAGAGGTTTGTTGAACTATAATCGAGTGGAAACATCTACTGAGATGCTAGAATTTCAGCCTGGTTATCTTGTCGTTTGAACTAAATCTGCAAACTGACTATTGATGTTTACTGTATTGACTTGTTTGTTGCAATGTGTGGCTTTTTTTGTTTTTGTAGATATTTGTGGATGGATATTGATTTATTGGTTGGGTCTGCTTCCTTAGCTTTGGAATACTACTTTGCAGACCAAACTTCTCAAAAGCCCACATTTTGTTACTAGGTTGATGAAAAGTGGAGGTTTCTCTGAAAACTGGAGACGATTTGCCCCAGGCCATACATTAGTTTTTGTGCAAGCATTGATCTTGAACTCCATCAAAACATTGTTGCAACTGAATTTGTTATAACTTTGTACTTTTTTTCCCCTTTCAACAGTATAGTTTTTTTTTTTTTAATCGTAGTTGGATTGTCAATCGGTAAAATTGATCTTGAACTCCATCAAAACATTGCTGCAGCTGAATTTGTTGTAACTATGTACTTGTTTTTTTTTTCTTTTTTTTTTCCCCCTTAAACAGTATAGTTTTGTTTTTTTTTCATAGTTGGAATGTCAATCAGTAAATCTGCTACAATACTTGTAACATATAGTTTTGGTTATTATTTTTTTATTTCTACCCTTGATTAATGATTTTTATTGCTAAAACCATTCTAAATGCAACATAAAATTATTTGGAATTTGGGATCACATCGTCAGGTTGTCTTTTGATATAGCTATTGAGGGAATGAGGGGGATACCATCTTTTTTATTTTTTTTGTAGAAAGGGGAATACCATCTACGGTAGTTAATAACTTAATGATGCTACTAAGAAATACGGGTATATTTATAGGGTTTGTCTAGTTGTAACCTAGGTAGGTTACAAAAGGCTTGTAACCCACTTTTAGTTACCTAAAAAGTCTTATACTGTGAAAGACATGATTGGTTCAAGAAGATTCAAAAAGTAATTTCATGTGTATATTCCCAATAAAAACTTAAAAGCTGCACCACTTTTTATGACAAATGTTTAAAAAGGGTAGAAATGTAATTTTATCCTCAAATAGACCCATCACTACGTTTGGAATCTCAAATCTCAATTCCTTGTCTCTCTAAAGTCCAACATGGGATTGAAAAAAAAAATTATACTAACCGTTGGGTGATTGGGTCTATTGCTTTGAGTAAGGGTGTCCATTTACAGTCCAAGCGGGTTGGACTAATCAAGAGAAACGTGAAATGAACCTTTATCGATTTGAGCTTTTATCAAATCGGTACAAAATTGAATTGGACCAGATCAAGAGAATCGAAACCATAAAAGACCTTATAACAACTTTAAAAAATTACTAAAAGAGAACATATTACCTACAAGAGGCCATTAAGTCAACTCAATAAAAACCGAATCGGTCTAAATTGAAATTGAATTTTGATTTCAATTTGGCCTAATACTAGATAAAATCTAGATCAAAGTGACCAAAATCGGAAATGGATCAAATCAATCACAAAAGTCTTATAATCAGTCATTCTGAAACAACCTTGATAGGCATTACTATGGTTGATTTGGATCGAAATTGGTTTATTCAACCAATGATTTTAAACTCGAAATTGAGTATCAAAACAATCCCTTTAGTGATTCCAATTCCAAATTGACCATTCTAGAACTTCTGGAGTTAGATAGTTCATGACCAATTCTAATCCAAATCGGCTAATACCAGAATTTTAACTCAAAATCAAAGAATAAATTGGCCCCTAATGATTCCAGTCTGGATTGTATCCGAATCAATCACAAAAATGCTAGAATTGACACTAAATTCTAAAAACCAATAGCCTAATCTCCAAAATCCTATATATGCCATTCTATAATGATCAGAATTAGGATTGATCCGAACTAGCCAAATCAACTAGGGATTTTAAACTTGGAATTGGAGATTGAACTGATCATGGTTTCAAGTATCGGTCTGGGATCGATTGTATCGACCGAGACCGATCCTCAATCCGAATTGATTATCTAGGGGTAAAATAGGTATAAAGTAGTATATTTTATAAAAATCAAGGGTATAATAGACTGATGCCCACTGATCCCATCCGATCTGGATCGGTATAGGATCGGCATCGACAGAGACCGATACTGATACCGTCCCCTACATCCTTGGAACTGATTCCTATATATTTTGATCCAATCGAATCAAAATCGAATAAAAAGAACCCTAGAATCGCCCTCAAATCTTAAGACCCACGATCTAGTCCTATAAACCTTAAATCGATTTTAAACACAGAATCAAAGATCAAATTAGTAGCTGCCAATATCAATCCAAATCCAAATCAAATTGGAATTGACCAGAATCAATCCCAAAACCCTTAGAATCAACCTATAAAATATATTATAATTACAAAATTTCACATGTTATCATTATAGTAGTACCAAGCCTATGATATTACTTTATGGAAAAAAAAAGCATACAATATTGCCATTTGTCATCTTTCTGGATTTTAACTTTCTTAAAAACACTAGCATATTTAATACAATTGATTTCTTTGAAGAGACATTATTAGAACTATCTTACCCACCTCATCTCTAATGCACAACAATAGAAATTATTGCAATATAATTGATACATGAATTTCTGGGAAGAGGTTTTGTTTTCTAAATTTCAAAAAACAAAAATGAAGTCCACCAAAAATTTTAAACTCTTAAAACCCAGAAAAGCATTGGACATGCCGAGAAGAAAGAGAGCCCTTACTTGACTCACTAGAGATGATCTTGCCAAACTTTATGCCATAAAAACCAAGAAAGATAACAGAAAGACTCGCGAGGAGGAAGACGATCAGTTGAGGCGAGGGGTTGTTTGGGTTGTTTGGGAAGAGAGAATTCATTCTCAAAAATACTCCTCGTTTTTCCGTTTAAATCAAAGTAACGATTCAAAAAGTTGAGGTTGAATTTGCTTTTTTGACCTTAAAAGCAATCACAAAATGACAAAATAAATGGGACACAGTAATTTACCTTTTTGACTTAAAAGTAATCACAAAATGACAAAATAATGGGGACACAGTAATTTACTTTTTTGACCTTAAAAGCAATCACAAAATGACAAAATAATAGGGACACAATAATTTAGGTTACAAGGATTTTGTAACCGAGTAGGTTACATTGAGACATACCCAACCCAAGCCCTGAAATGCATTAAAGGAACAACACAATTCGTTAGCTCAAACAACCCCCACCCAACTCCACCCCACCACCCCCCCCCCCAAAAAAATTCAAGTACTCTTCTCTTACGTTTTCTTGCGTACCAATCAGCTTGTGTTGATGACGTTCAAATAGGTCCTCGGAAATTAGCACTCAACCATCAACTGCGATGTCCCCATTGCAACTTAAACCCATCCTAGTCCTGTACAAAAACCCAGTAGAAAAGTGTTCTTTGTCAGCCACGCATTAGAGGTTAGTGAATGAAGTGTTGAATACGAGAAGAAAAATGTAGTGAGGGCAACAAAGAAGGTGCCGGCCTTGCCAACATAAACAACGAAGACAAACTTGATCTACGGGATTAGGTATGCTTTCTTGTAGGGTATGGTAGGCTTTGATGATGAGCATACCGAGCTCTTCTTGCTCAGAGATTGGGGTCAGAAGCGGAGCTCTCTTTCAACCAATCTATGGAAAACGGCCTAAGGGAACAATTGGCACATGTTTGGTGGGTCGCCCACGTGGGGCAAGTATAAACTTACTAGGATTAGGAACACTAGCTAGCCAGATAAGAAGTTGGGCCACAACAAAGAAAGATTTTAACCTAATCTCAAGAGCTTTATCTCTCCCTCCCTATTTTCTTCTATCTCTCCCAATTGAGAGTGTGCGCTCTAAGGATCTCCATTGCTATTCTTCGATTTGAAGGGTGAAAACTTTGGCTAATGGGATCGTTGCAAACAATCGATCATCACGGTTCATGTAGAGTCGACACGTACAACAACTAGATTCATTCTATTACGTGGAAAGCTACATCAAGATAACCCTAGATACCCTTTATTTTTTTCATTTTACATTGGTATTAGAGCGGGGCTGATTTCAATTGTTAGGATCAAGGGTTTTGATCTCGATCAAGAGGGAAGGAATAGCTCTCGGCCATAAGGGATGGGAGCTACTTCCATGAATGTGGGCAGCAGACTTCACAGCTTTGCTGCCACACCTGTTGAAATAAATTTCTTATTGGATGCAGCCATCACAAGGAGCACAACCCGCAACCTATACAACTCTTGCCCTCGTGGTTGTGACCTCTGTCTTGGGCCTTTGTTTCTTGCACAGAACCCATTCTAGATGCCGGCCAACCTATTTTGTGGCTGCCAAATCCAACCCAACATGCCCCATCCTTGATCTTCATGGCTGTTGTAGCAGGGACCAACCCGCAGTAGTAAGCTGCCCCATGATCTCTTTGTGTTTCCTTCCTACGTGGCCCTAGCCACTTGCTACTGGACTTAGCCAGTAGCAACTAATCATAGCCAAGCCATGAATATTAGGGGAAAAAAAGGCAAGCAAACCTACAACCTTACGGCTACGCAAAGAAGAAGATGACGTTTAGGGTAGGGTCATTTTTTTAAATCTGAAAAAAACCCTTATTTTAAGTTATGGGCTGCATTACTTTTGTTTCATGGGCTTGATATCTTTAGCAACTTATTGATTGTGGATTCTTTTAAGAAATGATATCCCCTATTTTAAAATTGAAAGTGGTTTTATAAAAGCCAAAGTGGTTTTGACAAAACCATATATCAGATTTAAATGCATGATATTAAGGATTATCCACTAGTAGCTTTGGTTAGTTCATCGTGGCTAGTGGAAGGACTCTCTTAAAAGTTATTGGTTGTGATTAAAATTCATTTTTTTATACATTTAAAGAACAAGGACGTTAAGAGTTTGTTTCCTAACCCCTTTCTGTCGTGAACAGTGCCTTAGGGCTTGTTCGCTTAACTCATGGGATTTTGATGCATGGCTATAGTTGCATGTTGATATTTAAATTGGTTAAATATTATGTGTTTGATATATTATTGTTTTAATGTGTTTTAGCATGCTTGTATATGTTGCTTATACCCTCCCATGGCGATTAATTGACTTATGATTCGCTCCACTTGTTAGGACGCATAGTCGATCTCCACCAACCAGCCTGTGGTTGTTTATTGTTATTTTGAGTTCGATATCATAATCGGTATATGTTTAAGTGGACATGTTCCCATGTATGTATGTTAGATATAGTCTTCGTGTATGATGTAAGTGTGGCACTCCCTACTCAGTAGATTGATATGGTAGGACTTTTAAAAGTTGTAATTTTATTTGAGACATGTAATTAAATTTCTTTTTTTGGAGAAGCCTTATAAAGGGAAGGTGCCTCGCACTACATATCATACGCTTACACTATCTCGACATGCCACTTTAGATACCGATCGGGTTCTGATGTGGGACCCATGCGCACCCATTTGTATGACGAGAATTTTATGGATTGGAGATGCCTAATTCTCTTTATATTTGTTCAAAATTGATTAAAACTATGTGTCCTTAACCCACAGATGTGATATTTGATTATTAGCCAAGTGAGATTTTTTTGTCTCACCATGTATAGTAAGGAACCATTAATTCTCCTTATACTTTTTCAAAATCGATTAAAACTATGTCATTGTCTCATACATGTGAGTTTTGATTATGAGCCAAGCAAAATGTTTGGTCTCATTGTGTGTAGTACGGAACTATAAATTTTAATCAGATGTGTACCTAATGTTTATCTTGCACATTGTTGTGTGTAGTGATATGGCCACTAATCATGTTGTTGTAGATCGCATCAAAGGTGACAAACTGACTAGACCTAACTATGACATGTGACATGGAAAAATGTAATATTTATTCAATGAGCAAGATTACCTTGAGTATTATTGCTATGAAAAAAACCCATTGTGGGTTACTACTGCGCAACATTGTCGTGATATGGAAGCATACAATTAGTGGGTGATAAAGGATCATAGTATGTGTTTTATTATGTTAAGCTCTACGGACAATAATTTGATTGATGATTATGAGAAATGCACCATAGCTAAGTCCATGTGGACCAGCTGAAAATTTCCTACGGAGGTACATCTACAAGGTTAAGGGGTATGACCTTCAAGTTTGAGATGTACAGGATGGACCCTAAGGACAGTATGCTTGAACACCTTAGGGTGGTTAAGGACATGATTCGAAATTTGAATGAGGTTGGGACCACCCTCACTAATGGGCAACAGGTTCAAGCTGTCATCAGGACACTATCCAATTACTGGAGCCCCATAAGCTCATTCTCACTCACAATTATGGCATTAAAAATTTTACTGACATTATACAATATGTGAAAATTGAGGCAGAGTGCCAAGAAGTGAACCATATTATTGCCCTACTTGCCCAGGTACGCAAGCACAAGTTTAAGCACAAAAAACAAGGCAACCCAAGAAATCAGAATAAGGCTTAGAATCAGGAGTCAAAAGAGGGCAAGATTGTCAAACGCAAAAGAGGCAAGCGTGACGGAAAGAAGATTTATTCAAGGACATATGCAACTATCAGAAGATGGGGTACTTGACTCATGATTACACTGTGCTAAAGAAGTTACAATTTCTATCCCACTCTCTCTGTACATTTGTTTGTACCCCTGTTTAGTTGTCATATACAATCTGATTAGATTGTGGATACATACAAAACACATAGCACGAGATTGAGGAGATTTTGTAGATTATAGTATAATTTTGACTGGATCCCAAAACGTGTTCATGGAAAATGGTACTAGTGAGGCGGTTCGAGGAGTTGGTACTTATCAACTCAAGATGTGTATCGGATGCACCTTATTTCTTCACAACGTGCTTTACGTACTAAATACTCAGCGTAATCTACTTTCAGTTTCTGCATTATTACCTTTAGGATATTCTTTTCGCATTGACGGTTGCACTTTGGATTTTTATTTAAGTGGTACTATAGTTGGACATGGATCCTTAATTGATGGATTTTTTTAAATTAGATTTAATTGATTCTACTTCATCTATTTCTTGTGTAGTTAATACATGTGATAATTTTGAATCCGTTAATCCGTTACATGGAATGCTAGATTGAGACACATAGGGCAAGACTAGATGACTATGTTACCTAGAGAAGGCCTTTTAGGTTCACTTGCTAAAGTTGACCATCCTATGTGCGAGCACTGTCTAGCATGTAAGGCTCATCGAAAGCCTTTTGGAAAGATAGTCTGAGCTAACCAACCTCTAAAACGTATCCACTCAGACATTTATGGATCTATGAATGTAAAGGCACGCTATGTTGCCTCTTATTTTCTTACATTCATTGATGATTATTCACGATATAATTATGTGTATCTGATCGCTTACCGCAAAGAGGCATTAGTTACTTCGTGGCAAAGGTTGAGAATCATTTAAGCAAGAGCTTAAAATCATCTACGCACTGATAAGGAGGGATGCAAGTATCTATTTGACCATTTTAAAGAACTAAGTGAAGAGAAAGGGATTTATAGGCAATTGACCATCCTTATACTCCACAGAAAAATGACATAGGGGAAAGGAGGAATGGAACAATCTTAGATATATTAGGTCGATGATGGCGCAAGCCAACCTCCCAATATCTTTTTTGGGCGATGCTCTTTTGACTGCAACCTACATCCTTAATTGGATGCCTTCACAGTCAATTCCTTCAACCTCCTATAATTTTTATAAGATATTCTGATAGCTCGAAGAGTTAAGTCATGTATAGTGAATACCTTGATGGATGAATGACTGAGATAGAGTCACACGATGTTGACTTTATTGAGATAGATTTTCCTAACATTAGTGATGCTAGTAAGGATCTCGACCTCTTTGAGATAGAGGACTAGGAATATGTCTCACCTATGCTTGGCAAGGGTGGGAAATTAACTCATCCCATTATCGCCAGAGAAAGTGAGACTGATCATCAACCCTAGTGGGAGTGTACCACTAGACGATCATTACCCGTAGGAGCACTTGTGTGTAGATTCTCCGTCATCATTTTGAGATTGAAGGGGAAGCTCTTTTTGTTGTTCCAAATGATGAGGATGAGTCAGCTTCTTTAATAGAGGCACTCTTCTCACTTGCTAAGGATAGTTGACTAGCTGCTATGGAAGATGAACTAAGTTTTATGAGTAAGAACCAGATATCGGAGTTAATCAACCTACCTCATAGATGTAAGACCATTGAAAACAAATGGGTTCTAAAGGTCAAATGCAAGGCGGATTGTTCAACGACAAGTATAAGGCAAACATTGTAGCAAAGGGCTATACCCAAAAGGAGGGTGTAGACTCCCATGATAATTTCTCTTATGTGGTGAGAATTGCCTCAATACACCTCGTTTTAGCCATTGTTGCAAAATTGAACTTGAAACTCTTTTAAATGAATATTGAAACTGTAATTCTCAATGGAGAACTAGACGACGAGATGTTATGGATCAACTAATGGGTTTTGAGGTCATGGACAAGATTGGTACAATTGTTCTTGGCAGTGGTACTTTTATATTTTAGTACGCCATTACCTCTATTGGTTATGAAATAATTGAAGAGGACCATTGTATGTATGTGAAACAATCCAAGGAAAGGTTTTTTATTCTATCCTTGTATGTCAATGACATTCTGTTGGTTGGCACTAACATGGAGATGATTCTTACAACTTAAGAGTGATTGTCCTCTACTTTTGAAATGAAAGACATGGGTGAAGTCAAATTTTTGTTAGGCATTAAGATCATGAGGAATCGCTTCAAGAATTTTCTTAGCTTGTTTGAAAATATATACATAAAGAAGATCCTTGAATGATTCCACATGTACAAATCTAAACCCATTAACACTTCTATGGACAAGGTGTATGCTTTGAGCCTTAACCAGTGCCCTAAGACTGATGAAGAGAAGAATCAAATGTCTGAAGTATCCTATGCAGCAATGATAGGTAGTCTAATGTACGTGTGCACGTTTCCAGATATATACTTTGTAGTTGGCATGATTAGTAGTTACCAAAGTAACCAAGGACCAGGTAATTGGCATGTAGTGAAAAGAATCTTTCGATATCTTCGTGGGACTACTGATCTCATCCTCACTATAATTGTTTGGATTTTATGATTGAGAGGCTACAGTAATGCTGATTGGGCTAGTGATAGAGACAAGCGTAAATATACTTTAGAATATGCATTTGTTCTAAGATGTGGGTTGTATATTAGAATAGTAAGAAGTAGACCTACATCACCCTGTCTATGATGTAGACTGAGTACATCGCATGCTCGACGGCCATCCAAGAGGTCATTTGGTTGAGGTGGTTCCTACAGTGCCTTGGTTTTACTGCTTATTCAGTAAATGCGATGCTTGTACAATGTGATAGTATAATAACCTTGGTATTTTCTAAGAACCCCAAGTTCCATTGGAAGCCAAACACATAGACATTAGATATTACTACATTTGAGACATGGTTGTATAAGGGGAAGTTGTCTTGAAGCTTATCTCCACGAGTAGTATGGTGGCTGATCCATTGGCCAAGCCTATTGCTCAGGATGTTTTTCTTACTCATGTTAGGAATATGGGGCTTCGACGTGGATAATTTTTATTTTGAGTTTTGATATTTTCTTAGACATTATTGTGATCACTACTTGATTTATATATGAGACATATACTTCTTTTGGGTGATTTGCATTTGTACACATTTTATTATTGTAAATATGTTACCAGACTTGAATTGACCTAATCACACGGGTGATTCACTTTGACTCTTAAAATAGCAAGAGCAAAATGAGTCAAATTCACCTTGGCAGTTACAGATAGTGAGCGAGATGAACATACAACCTTTTAAGCTAAGTGACACTTTGGTTAGAGCTAAGATGAGACCAATCTATGGTCGAGCACAGAGATACCACATCATAGTGTAGCCTACTTGTAGCTGAGTGTGAGATTTGAGGTGGACGCCATGGTGACAACTAGGCTGAATGACTTAGGTTAGGCACTTAAAAAAATTACTAAACTAAGATTTGTACGGTGCTATTTTATCTTGTAAATGACATGCCCACATTAGCAGGAGAAGCACCATAGCATACATTTCATGTTGTATGTGATTTGTTATGATCGTTTGTGAGAGTGATTGAATGGATCCCTTCTTCATCATTGTGTGTCACTTGGAGCAAACTGAGTTAATCCTATAGATACCCTCTACCTGAGATGATATCATGAACAGGACACCCAGTGACACTACTTTCACATACTCCTTAAGATCATGGATGATGCAATCTAGCAGGACACTATTGAGAAAGTAGTTGGGAATAGTCGGATAGACATGTGAGCTTAGAGAAAATGATTCAGAAATACACCCTTGTTTTATGGCTCATTGCCCAAGCGACTTGTCGTATTTATGTTCGATGTAGTCATGAGCACATTACATGTTTTGAGGTCAACACTACACATCATGAGGGATCGAGAGTACTAGATTTAGTGTAGTTGGATTGTTTAGGGTACCCTGGATTGTTTGTGAATGATATGCTATGTTGGTTAAATGGAAGCTTGATATAGTACTCCTTACGTATTATCTCTTTAGGTTGCATGCTCCATTTCTTGTATGATATGACACCATAGTAGAGTCTTCTAGAATGGATAATTGAGTTGTCTGCCTTGTGGGGTGAGTGGGAGATGCTAATCGAACTGGGTTGAATTGGGTCTTGACCCAGTTCATTCAGTCGATCGCCCACATGGAAAAAGTATATAACCACTAGGATTAGGAACCCTAGCTACCCATATCTCTATAAAACCATCAAACATTTAGGGTTTGAACAAAACATTGATGAACCACGTGTTTTTAAAAAGTTTAGTGGGAGTAGCATTTGTTTTCTTATCCTATAAGTGGATAATATCTTGCCCATTGGGAATGATGTGAGATTGCTTTCATCTGCAAAGGTTTGGCTATCCAAAACATTCTCAATGAAGGATTTTTGTGCAGCTAGTTACATCCTATGAATAAAGCTTGTGAGAGATTGCAATAATAGGATGTTAGGCTTATCATAATCTACTTATATTGACAAAATACTAGATAGGTTTAACATGCAAGATTCCAAAAAGGAAGGGTTCCCTTTAGGCATGGAATCACTCTATCTAAATCATAATGTCCTCAAATTGTTGAGGATATTGACGCAATAAAGAGAATCCCTTACGCTTCGAATGTAGGAAGTCTTATTATGTTATGTTATGTACTAGACCAGACATTTGTCATGCCGTAGGGATTGTGAACCGTCATCAATCTAATCCAGAATAGGAGCATTGGACTGTTGGTAAAAGCATCCTCAAGTATTTGAGGAGGACCAAGGATTATTTCCTAGTCTGTTGTATTGAACAATTGTTAGTTATGGGTTATACAGATTCAGATTTTCAAATTGAAAAAGCTGACAGAAAGTCCACGTCTGGAATAGTATTTGTTATGGGAGGTGATGCTATAATTTGGAAGAGTGCCAAACAAAAGTCAACGGTCGACTCCACAATTGAGGCTGAATACCAAACAGTGAAGCAGTTAAGGAAGGGATTTGGCTCAAGAAATTATTGACTGACTTGCGGGTGGTCTCTGAGCCCATCGAGCACCCCATTATGTTATACGGTGACAACAGGGAGCTATAGCAGAAACAAAGGAACCAAGAGTTCATGAGAAGAACAAGCACGTGGAACAGAAATATCACTTAATTCATGAGATTATACAATGTGGTGATATAGCCATAGCTAAGGTTGGCTCTGCTAAGAATCTATCTGATCATTTGACCAAGGTTTATCACCTAGTGTATTTGAGAAACATGTTGAGAACATGGGCATTAGGTTTACGGGAAATTGGATTTAATGTGCAAACTTTTTTTATTTAAATTAAATTGTTTAATTTAGTTTTGATTAACATGAATATTTATTGAGCTCAGTCCATAGGTTTGTTAACCTAAAACCGTTCACCACTAGGGGCAAGATTGGACACCCTGTCTTCATGGTGGTCATACTATGTGTACCAAGGGATGTTGATTACAGGCATAAATGTGAGTGTCATGCTATGTGTATATTGAACTGAATCACTTGAGGATTTCACATGTGGTATATTGACAATTTATAAGAAAATGAAATTCACTTAAGTAGTTTATCAACTGAGTTACTTAACAAAATAAAGTTCATTTGATATAAGCAAAAAAAAACGTAAAACTAACAATTGGTATCAGAGCCAAAGCCATAAGTTTGAGTTACGTTGCTAACACTTGAGATTATTGGAATTAGACAGTCATTTTCTCATCATGACTCTATGACAAATCAACTAACTTACTTAACAAATTAAAGTACATTTGGTATTAGAGAAATAATCGTAAGACTAACCTTTGGTATCAAAGCCAAAGCCTTAAGTTTGAGTTACTTTGCAAACACTCGATATTATTGGACTTAAACGATCATTATCTCGTTGTAACTCTATAACTGATCAAGAAACTTGCTTAACAAATTAAAGCATATTTCTTATCTGAGCAAATGCTGACTAACAATTAGTATCAGAGACAAAGCCAAATGTTTGAGTTACTTAGCTAAAACTGAAGATTATTGGAATTAGACTTTCATTTTCTCATCATGACTGTATGAATGATCAGCTGACTTACTCAACAAATTAAAATACATTCGACATCAGAGAAAAAAATCGAAAGAGTGACAATTGATATCAGAGCCAAAGCCATAAGTTTAAATTATTAAACAAACATTAAATATTATTTGACTTAAACTATCATTGTTTTGTCATGATTTTATGACTAATCACCTAACTTGCTTAACAAATTAAAAGTATATTTCGTATCTTAGCAAACGCCGACTAACAATTATTATCAGAGCCAAAGCCATAAGTTTGAGTTACTTAGCTAACACTAGAGACTATTCAAAATAGACTGTCATTTTTTCATCGTGAGTCTATGACAAATCAACTGACTTGCTTAACAAATTAAAGTACAACTGGTATCAAAGAAAAAATTGAAAGACTAACAATTGGTATCAGAGCCAACGCCATAAGTTTGAGTTACTTAGTAAACACTGGGGATTATTGGAATTAGACTTTCATTTTCTCATCATGACTCTATGACAAATCAACTGACTCACTTAACAAATTAAAGTACATTTGGTATGAAAGAAAAAATCGTAAGACTAACAGTTGGTGTCTAAGCCAAAGTAATCAGTTTAAGTTACTTTGTAAACACTAGAGATTAGTATACTTTAACGATCATTGCCTCGTCGTAACTTTATGACTAATCAACTGACTTACATAAAAAATTAATGTATATTTCATATCTAAGCAAAGGTCGACTAACAATTAGTATGAGAGACAACCATATATTTGAGTTACTTAGCAAACATTGGAGATTATTGGAATTAGATTATCATTTACTCACCGTAACTCTATGACTAATCAATTAACTTGCTTAACATATTAAAGTACATTTGGTATTAGCGAAAAAAATCGTAAGACTAACAATTGCTATCAGAGCCAAAGCCATCAGTTTGAGTTACTTGGTAAACACTAGAGATTACTGGAATTAAACTGTCATTTTCTCATCGTGACTCTGACAAATCAACTGACGTACTTAGTAAATTAAAGTACATTAACTATCAGAGAAATAATCATATGACTAACCATTGGTATCAAAGCAAAAGTCTTAAGTTTGAGTTACTTTGCAAACAATAGATATTATTAGACTTAAACGATTATTGTCTCATTGTAACACTATGACTAATCAATTGATTTGCTTTACAAATTAAAGTACATTTGATATCAGAGAAATAATTGTAAGACTAACCATTGGTATCAAAGCTAAAGCGTTGAGTTTGAGTTATTTTGCAAACACTAGATATTATTAGACTTAAATGATCATTATCTCGTAATAAATCTATGACTAATCAATTGAATTGCTTAACAAATTAAAGTATATTTCGTATATAGCGAACGCTAACTGACTAGTATCAGAGCCAATGCCATATGTTTGAGTTACTTAGCAAACACCGGAGATTATTGGAATTAGACTGTCATTTTTTTGTTGAGACTCTATGACTAATCAAATGACTTCCTTAACAAATTAAAGTATAATTCGTATCAGAGAAAAAATCGTAAGACTAACAACAATTGGTATCAAAGCCAAAGCCATAAGTTCGAGTTATTTAGGGAACATCGGAGATTATTGAAAATAGACTCATTTTCTCATCGTGACTCTATGACAAATCAACTGCTAGCTTAAAAAAATTAAAATACACTTGATATCAGAGAAAAAATCATAAAACTAACAATTGGCAGCTAAACCAAAGTAATAAGTTTGAGTTATTTTACAAACACTTGAGATTATTAGACTTTAATGATCATTATCTCGTCGTAAATTTATGACTAATCAACTGAGTTGCTTAACAAATTAAAGTATATTTCGTTTCTGAACAAACACCAACTAACAATTAGTATCAAAGTCAAACCCATATGTTTGAGTTACTTGGCAAGCACTGGAGACTATTGGATTTAGGCTGTCATTTTCTCGTAGTGACTCTGTGACAAATCAACTGACTCACTGAACAAATTAAAGTACATTGGGTATCAGAGAATTAATTGTAAGACTAACCATTGGTATAAAAGCCAAAGCCTTTAGTTTGTGTAATTTTACAAACGCTAGATATTATTAGACTTAAACGACCATTTCTCATCGAGACTCTGTGACAAATCAAATAACTTTCTTGACAAATTAAAGTTTATTTAGTATTAGAGCAAAAATCATAAGAATAATAATTGGTATCAATGCAAAATCCAAACGTTTGAGTTACTTAGCAAACACTAGAGACTATTGGACTTAAATAGTCATTCTCTCATTGTGACTCTATGACTAATAAGCTGACTTGTTTAATAAATTAAAGTACATTTGGTATAAGAAAAAAATTCGTGGGACTGATCATTGGTATCTTTTTTTTATTTTTTAATTTTTTTTTATGATAACTACGGAGGGAAGTAGGTAACAGTAGGGAGGTTCTAACTTGAGACCTGGTGAGCATGAAAACTTTGACAATTGGTATCAATGCCAAAGCCATAAGTATTAGTTACTTAGCAAACAATGGAGATTATAGGAATTAGACTGTCATTGTCTCGTTGTGACTTTATGACTAATCTATTGACTTATTTAACAAATGAAAGTTTATTTAGTAGCAGAGAAAAAATCGTAGGAATACCAAATGGTATTAGAGTCAGACAATAGTTTGAGTTATTTTGTGAACACTAAATATTATTTGACTTAAAATACCATTGTTTTGTCGTGACTTTATGACTAATCACCTGACTTGCTTAACAAATTAAAGTATATTTTGTATCAGAGCAAATGCGGACTAACAAATATTATCAGAGCCAAAACCATATGTTTGAGTTACTTAGCAAACACTGGAGATTATTGGAATTAGACCGCCATTTTTTTGTCGTGACTCTATGAATAATCAACTGACTTCCTTATCAAATTAAAGTACAATTGGAATCAGAGAAAAAAGTGTGAGACCAAATTTGGTATCAAAGCTAAAACCATAAGTTTGAGTTACTTAGTGAAACAGTAGAGATTATTGAAATTACACTGTCATTTTCTCATCGTGACTCTATGACTAATCAACTGCTAGCTTAACAAATTAAAATACATTTGGTATCAGTCAAAAAATCGAAAGACTAACAAATGGTATCAGACCCAAGGCCATAAGTTTGAGTTACTTTGCAAATACTAAAGATTATTAGACTTAAAGTATCATTGTCTCGTCGTGAATCTATGACTAATCACCTGACTTGCTTAATAAATTAATGTATATTTCGTATTTGAGTAAAATCTTACTAATAATTATTATTACAGCCAAAGCCATAAGTTTGAGTTACTTAGAAAACACTAGATATTACTAAAATTAGACTATCATTTTCTCGTCATGACTCTAATCAAATCAATTGACTTACTTAACAAATTAAAGTATATTTGGTATTAGCGAAACAATCAAAGACTAACCATTGGTATCGAAGCCAAAGCCTTAAGTTTCAGTTACTTTACAAACACAAGATATTATTAGACTAAAATGATCATTGTCTCGTCGTAACTCTATGATTAATCAACTGACTTGCTTAAAAGATTAAAGTATATTTCGTATCTGAGCAAACACCGACTAACATATAGTATCAAAGCCAATGCCACAAGTTCGAGTTACATAGCGAATACTGAAGATTTTTGGAATTAAACTGTCATTTTCTCATTGTGACTGACTAATCAACTGCTAGCATAAAAATTAAAGTACATTTGGTATCGGAGAAAAAATTGAAAGACTTGAAATTGGTATCAGAGCCAAACCCGTAAGTTTGAGTTACTTTATAAACACTAAAGATTATTAGACCTAAACTATCATTGTCTTGTCATGACTCTATAACTAATCACCTTACTTGCTTAACAAATTAATGTCTATTTCGTATCTGAGCAAACGCCGACTAATAATTATTATCAAAGCCAAAGCTATAAGTTTGAGTTACTGAGCAAACACAGGAGATTTTTACAATTAGACAGTCATTTTTTTGTCTTGACTCTAAGCAAAATCACCGACTTGCTTAACAAATTAAATTACATTTAGTATCAGAAAAAAAATTATAAGACTAACAACTAGTAGCTAAGACAAAGTAATAAGTTCGAGTTACTTCACAAACACAGGAGATTATTACAATTTAACGATCATTGTCTTGTCGTAACTTTATGACTAATCAATTGACTTGCGTAACAAATTAAAATATATTTCGTATCTAAGAAAATGTCAACTAACAATTAGTATTATAGTCAAAACCATATGTTTGAGTTATTTGGCAAACACTTGAGATTATTGGAATTAGACTGTCATTTTCTCGTCATGACTCTATGACAAATCAACTGACTTGCTTAACAAATTAAAGTACATTTGATATCAGAGTAAAAATCGTAAGACTACAATTGGTATCAGTGTAAAATCCATACGTTTGAGTTACTTAGCAAACACTGGCGACCATTGGAAGTAAACAGTCATTGTCTTATCATGACACTATGACAAATCAACTGACTTACTTAACAAATTAAAGTACATTTTCTAATAGAGAAAAAAATCATAAGACTAATAATTTGTATCAAAGCCAAAGCCTTAAGTTTGAGTTACTTTGCAAACACTAGATATTATTAGACTTAAACGATCATTGTCTCGTAGTAACTCTATAACTGATCAAGAAACTTGCTTAAAAAATTAAAATTATATTTCTTATCTGAGCAAACGCTGACTAACAATTAGTATCAGAGACAAAGCCATATGTTTGAATTACTTAGCTAACACTGATGATTATTTGAATAAGACTTTCATTTTCTCTTCGTGACTGTATGAATAATCAGCTGACTTACTCAAAAAATTAAAATACATTCGGCATCAGAAAAACAATCGAAAGAGTGACAATTGGTATCAGAGCCAAAGCCATAAGTTTAAATTATTAAGCAAACACTAAAGATTATTTGACTTAAACTATCATTGTTTTGTCATGATTTTATAACTAATCACTTAACTTGCTTAAAAATTTTAAATTATATTTCGTATCTTTGCAAACGCCGTCTAACAATTATTATCAGAGCCAAAGCCATAAGTTTGAGTTACTTAGCTAACACTAGAGGCTATTCAAATTAGACTGTCATTTTTTCATCGTGACTCTATGACAAATCAACTGACTTACTTAACAAATTAAAGTACAACTGGTATCAAAGAAAAAATTGAAAGACTAACAATTCGTATCAGAGCCAACGTCATAAGTTTGAGTTACTTAGTAAACACTGGAGATTATTGGAATTAAACTTTCATTTTCTCATCGTGACTCTATGACAAATCAACTGACTTACTTAACAAATTTAAATACATTTGGTATCAAAGAAAAAATCGTAAGACTAGTAGTTGGTGTCTAAGCCAAAGCAATCAGTTTAAGTTACTTTGTAAACACTAGAGATTAGTAGACTTTAACGATCATTGCCTCGTCAAAACTTTATGGCTTAGCCTCTGACACTAATTATCATTGTCTCATCGTAAATCTATGACAAATCGCCTAACTTGCTTAATAAATTAAAGTATATTCATATTCTAGCAAAGGCTGACTAATGATTATTATCAGAGCCAAAGCTTTAAGTTTAGGTTACTTAGAAAACACAGAAGATTACTGAAATTAGACTATCATTTTCATGTTGTGACTCTATAACAAATCAATTGACTTGCTTAACAAATTAAATTACATTTAGTATCAGAGAAAAAATGGTAAGGATAACAATTTCTAGCTAAGCCAAACCAATAAGTTTGAGTTACTTTGCAAACATTAGAGATTATTACAATTTAACAATCATTGTCTTGTTGTAACTTTATGTCAGAGGCTAAGCCATAAGTTCGAGTTACTTAGCAAACACTATAGATTATTTGACTTAGTCTGTCATTATTTTAGCATGACTCTCTAGCTAATCAACTGACTTGCTTAACAAATTAAAATAAATTTGGTATCAGAGAAAATATCGTTAGACTAACTATTGGTATCAGAGCCAAAGACATAAGTTTGAGTTACTTAGAATACAATGGTGATAATTGGACTTCGACTGCCATTTTCTGGTTTAGGTTTTAGGATTTAGCGTCTAGGGTATAGGGATTAGTGTTTAAGATTTAGGGTCTAAGGTTTAGGATTTAGGGTTTAGGGTAGAGGCTTTAGGCATTAAGGTTTAGGGTATAGTGTTTAGGGTTGGGGGTTTAAGGTTTTTTATTTTAGGTTTAGGGGTTAGGGTTTAGGGAATGGTTATAACATTTACGGTTTAGGGTTTTATGCTTACAGTTTAGGATTTAGGGTTTAGAGTTTAGGGTTTAGGGTTTAGGGTTTAGGGTTTTGGGTTTAGGGTTTTGCTTTTTTTTGTTTTTTTTTTGATTAGTGATGTGAATGTATTTAAGAAAAAACAGAATAAACGAAGTAAGGAAGTCTTAATTTCCTTCATGGACAGGCCTAAAGAAAGGAAAAAAGACTCCTTGATACCAAGCAGGACAGGCCCTGCGTTACACATGGAACTCAAAAGGAACATTACAATCTGTAATAAATCTTAAATTCAGAATCTTCTCTAACTAAACTATTCAACTCGTCTGAAAAATCTTGAGCCTGAATAATAGTCTCCCTTTGACTAGTTGATAAGAGGCAAAAAAAATCAGTTGGTTTATTTGTCTCCCTCCAAACATGCTTGAATTCCTTTCTTTCAAGAGATTTTGAGATATTTAGTATCTCACTTCTAATGACTCTGGTTTGCCATGGACCTTCTACTACACCATTTAACATTTCAATGGCCAGCTTCAAATCTGGTCTAATTGAAACCTCCATAATATTCCTTCCCACATAAATACTTATTCATCTGAGAATAGCCTTTAATTCTAGCCACAATATACTTGTAACATCCCCTATTCTCACATAA
>NC_056558.1:14996076-15003581 GCF_013358625.1 Macadamia integrifolia
TGGGAAGAATATATACCTCTTATGGAGTTTGCCTATAACAACAGTTACCAAGCTACAATTGGGATGTCTCCGTATGAGGCGTTATATGGCAGAAAGTGCAGGACTCCTTTGTATTGGGATGAGGTAGGTGAACGTCGAATGTTAGGACCTGAGTTGATACAGATGACTTGTGACAAAGTCGACGTTATCCGAGAACGGATTAAAGCAGCTCAGTCCCGTCAAAAGAGCTATGCAGACACCCACAGAAAAGACATTGAATTTCAGCCAGGAGAAAAGGTATTTCTCAAGATCTCTCCTACTAAAGGTTTGCAAAGGTTTCACAGAAAGGGGAAGTTGAGCCCAAGATACATTGGACCATTTGAGATCTTAGCCCGAGTTGGCTCAGTAGCCTACATGCTTGCTCTGCCACCTTCACTCGGAGACGTTCATAATGTATTCCATGTATCCATGCTGAAGCGATACGTTCATGATCCCTCTCATGTATTACCTGTGGACCCAGAATACCTTGAAGCTGACATGACCTATACAGAGCAGCCAGCTGAAATTTTGGATCGAAAGGTGAAAACCCTTCGTAACCGCTCCATTTCCTATGTAAAGGTGTGGTGGGCTAATCATTCACTTGAAGAAGCGTTTTGGGAGAAAGAGGATGAAATGCAAGCCAAGTACCCTCATCTTTTTTATCAACCAGGTACGTAATTTCGAGGACGAGATTTTTCAGAAGGGGGGGTAAATGTAATACCCTACTTCTTAAACTCGGTCTGATTACACGGTTGACCCGGTTTAACTATGCAGGACCCGAACCGAAGAGAGTTAAAGCGGGCTCCTTATGGACTATGATGGCAAGGGTGACCTTAAACACCGGCTGGCCCAACAAGTCTGAGCCAGTGCCAGAAGAGACGGGAGTACCCAAGCCGTGTACATGCACCTATCATAAGGCCATGTACGGATAAAGCAGGTATTGTAGCCATATATTAAGGTGTATACGTATATTACATCATATGCCAGGGGTGGGGTTCGCGCCGAGGCCCAAACTCTGTCAAAATCTCAAGTTTTGGCCCTCAGGTGGGCGGACAGGTGGGTGGACAGGTGGGCGCACCCACCCACCTGAGTGACCCATCCATGTGAACTATTTAGTTATTTAAGAAGTATATATATAGCATTTATGATTTTCTTTTCTTTTCATTTATGACACTCGTACGTTGGTGAGGATAGTAAAGAGGAGAGAGAAAAGAAAGGGAAGAAGAAGAGAAGAGAAGGAAGAGGAAGAAGAGAAGGATTTCAGCGGCGTCGAAGCTTGATCTTCCCATTCCGACTTCGGAAGAGTGATCTTCAACACTAGATCTATATTTAGAGGTAAGCAAAGTTAGGTTCCTTAAACATTCACCATACCCAAGTAAAATCCTTGATTCAAGTAGGGTTTCTTGAGATCTTGTAAATCCCCTTTGAAATGATGAAGCTAAGGTTTAATAGGTGATTTATGTGTTGATCTTGAAGGATTTGAAGAGGTATTGACAAGTTGGAGAAGCATTGTGGATTTGAAGTGATTTTGAGGGTTTGAAGGTGTTCTTGAGCAAAGAAGGTAAGATGGCTTTCCATCACTTGAATCTAACCTAGATCTAGGTTAGAACTTTCCTATAAGACATTGAAAGTGTGAAGAATGGGTTGGGAAAATCCCCATTTGAATCTCCAAAGAATGGAGGAAGTTGGGAAGAAACAGCAGTTTTCCCGCCAAGACCGGTGGGCAAGATCGGTGGGCCATCTGGCCCGCCTGTGGGCACCCGCCTGAGAGGACAGGGCCTTGGGGCACAACCGGCGGGCTAACCGGTGGGCCACCCTGCCCGCCGGTCTTAGCAGGCCCCCTGGCCCAACCGACGGGCCAGACTGGTGGGCCAACCGGTGAGCCACCCTGCTCGTCGGTCCAGACCGGTGGGCCAGACCCACCTGTCTGGCCCACCTGAGAGGCCCCGAATGTGAGTTTTACGTCCGATTGGACCCAAATCGGACATATGACCTTTTAGGATTCTAAACATGATCGTGTCATTGGATCGTGTTAATTTTGATTTCAAAATGGTGAAACACTAACCCCGCTCACTCATGTTAGGTTCACCAAATCCTACACTTCTCGCACCGGATCTCACCCGTACCGAACGGGAATCCTTGTACACTACAGGTAAGTGGAGAGAGGATGTTTGGCCTTGTTTCAAGGCATTGTTTGGCATTCATTTAAATATATCTAGTCTAGTCATGCCATCATGAATATGCTACGTAGATTAGTCATCCTCACATTGTTATGCATGTGTGTTATGTTTACTTTCTAAATGCCAAGTGATGAGATGCTTATGTAATGAATGTTGACATCATTGTGCATAATGCATTAATAAACTAGATGTCATAGTCGGCTTGGAGACGAGTGCATTGGTGGCCCGTGGTATGGGACGCGGTGGCACTATGCAATCGTACTATTGCCATATAGAAGCATGCGGTTTAGGATTTTCACCATCCCATGCTACGACCCTTCCCAACATGGATTAAGGTGTTGGGTTACCATTTGGGGGGAAGCAGTGGTCGCGGTTGTCGGGTCACTGTGGCGGTTAGACATAACGCCCGGTGGGTCATTAGGACAGTCGGCAACCCCGGTGGTATATTCAAGAGGGCCAATCGTACTGCTTTTAAATTTCTGGAGTCAGCACCTTTAATTTCAGTCATTTACTTTTTTGTTGAGAGCCAGTGGACGGCATGTTTTTATTTTTCCAAGTACTCACGGTGGGCCTTCTCCGACAGCCCTATGGGCGTATTGCGGGATGGAGTTCGTGGATCGTACCCGGAGTATACGGACACTGTGGCTGTAGTAGCACTAAACCAAAGACTTAGTAATGTTGCTTAGGTGGATGTGATTTAAAATGTATTGCATAGCATGTGGTGCATATGATTGTGTTTTGTTGTGTGGACTGCTGTGTGGTCCATCTTTCTACTTACTGAGCTAGTGAGCTCATCCCACGTGTGCACCCCTTTTTAGATGATTTTGCAGGTCATACATCTGAGGAGTATGGGGTGGGTCCCACAGTCGAGTTCCCCGAAGAGGACTGGTGGGCCCCTGAGGAGTTAGAGCACGACACTGACTGCTCGTGCGAGAGTTGTGCTGCGGGACCGCAAATCTGATGCCGAGCTGAGCTCCACTTTTGAGGCTGAGCTGAGCTCTACCATGTGATGCCGAGCTGGGCTCAACCCTTGACGCCGGGCTGGGCTTAACCCTTGACGCCGAGCTGAGCTCTAGCCTTTGATACCGAGCCGAGCTGTGAACTCTGATTTTTTGTGGTTTCCTTTATGTACTTGATATGTGAACTGTACTTTTATTGTGTAAATATCATGCCTCCGGGCCCACATGTATATAACTATTGTATCACAATTCGGGTATCAAGTATTATGGGAATAATTCACAGGTAAACCTAGTCTTCCACTGATCTGATAAGTTTTTATTCGTTGTATGTATGCTGTGGTGGAATACAGTATCAGATGATCCTGGCAGGTTTGGGTTAACCGGTGTTAACCCGGTCACTGGCCCAGTTCAATGTGAACGGGGTGTGACAGAGATGATGGCGTGAGAATTTAATAAAGAATTTTTTTTTAAAACTTAATAAAGAAACAAATATTTGTTTCTAAATATTAGAGAGAGAGAAAGAGAGGGAGAGAGAGATATGATTTTATTTTATTTTTTTATAGATGGAAGCATTAAGATTTAAGCCAAGTGATATATAACTAAAAACCCAATACACAAAGACCAATAATAACAAGAAAAGAAACTCTTGAGATTTTGCTTCCTAATGAAAGGAAGAAAGAAGGAAGATTTTGTTGATATACTAAAAAACTAATAAATAAAATAAGAGAAAGATTTCCAAAATAGCAAAATTGGTATCTTTTTAACCCGTGGGATGGATTTTTTTTTTCTTTTTTTGAATAGCAAGGTGCGTGAGTATTTGAGAGAGTGGAGAGTGGAGAGTGAGAATCTAATATAAAAAAATAATAATTACTGAATGAAGAAACTAATATTAGAATGAAAGAGAGTAGAGGAATAAGGAGAGAGAAAAAGAGAGACAGAGAGAGATGATGGCGTGAGAATTTAATAAAGAAATTTTTTTTAACTTAATAAAGAAACAAATATGTGTTTCTAAATATTAGAGAGAGAGAGATGACGACGTAAGAGTTTTTTTTTAGATGGAAGCATTAAGATTGAGAGATCGTGAAGGGTACCAAAGAAATAGAAAAAGTGAGAAAGATGAATAAAAGTGATAATGAGGAAATTAAGGTATTTAAATTTGTAAGAATGGTAAAATAGTCCAAAAAAAGATTAGCCACGAAGCATGA
This sequence comes from Macadamia integrifolia, assembly GCF_013358625.1. Classification (NCBI taxonomy): domain Eukaryota; kingdom Viridiplantae; phylum Streptophyta; class Magnoliopsida; order Proteales; family Proteaceae; genus Macadamia; species Macadamia integrifolia. The sequence goes on from NC_056558.1 coordinate 15,000,439, forward strand.
GTACATGCTTTTATATAATAGTATGATATTGAGAAAAAAATATATATCTATAAATGTGGATGACCCCATTAGAGAAAGTGGGTTTCTCCCGCTTCTTCTTTCCCACTCACTCTCTCTTCCTTAAATGTGGAGGAGAAAAATCCGCCTCTAGTTAATATATCTCCATAACCTCCCCATGTAACTTTTGTCCATAATTATTTTAAAAATATATATATAAAAAACTATCTCCATGATTATCTCTTTCAATCTCTCTCTCTTCTCCAATTTAAATCTCTCTATAATTATTTTATTTTCAAATAAATTCTCACTCTCTCTTCCCTAAACTTTGAGAATAGAAATTTTTCCCCATTTAACAAATCTCCATAATTATTTAAAAAAAAAAATCTCTCCATAATTATCTCTCTCAATCTCTCTCTCTCACACTCTCTCTCTCTTCCCTAAACGTGGAGGAGAGAAATTCTCCCCCTCCCCACTTGTAACACTCATATTCATTCCTCTCTTAAAATCACCACTCTGTCACATTAATTCTTGCCACTCTCATTCACATTCATAGAGATCCTTAAATGAATATATATTCAAGTGCGTGGATAGCTTGCAACAGTCCTTCTCTGACAGTTATTCTCTGGCCAATTTCATCAAAATCCAGTCTGGTTAGCTTGATATATTGGTATGTTTAACAACCTTATTTGTATTTTATCCATCTTCCTTGTCTGCCATTCTGATTGTACTTGTGGCAATAATATGCATACTATGTCATAACCTATTTTGTTCTGGTAGCGCCATTATTGTTTATTTAAATATCTTGTCTTATACATTATCTATTTTTTTATCTTTCTTATTTTCCTTATTCTTTTTGGTACCCTTTGTATTTTGTTTATAATTAAATATTTTTCTAAAAAAAATTACTTTCTTTATTCGTGTGAAATTCTCATTCCCCTTTTACCCAAAAAAAAATATATCTAAATCCTTGAGTCTCCTTTTTTAAAAATTACTTTCTTTATTCGTGTAAAATTCTCATACCCCTTCTACCAAAAAAAAAAATCTAAATTTTTTAGTCTCCTTTCTTAGAACTCTTTCTCTTTTTCCCACTTTCCATTTCGTTTTGAGACTCTTTCCCTCCCTCTCTCTCTCTCATGTTCCACTCTCATTTTCTAAAATATTAATGATCTCTAAATCTTTGATCTCTTTCTTTTTTTTAAATTACTTTTTGTATTCCTGTGAAATCCTCACGCCCCTTCTACCAAAAAACCAAAAAATCTAAATCTTTGAGTCTCCTTTTTTAACACTCGTTCTCTCACTTTCCATTTCCTTTTGAAACCCTTTCCCTCATCACTCACGTTCCACTTTCATTTTCTAAAATCTTTAAGATCTCTGTATCTTTAAGTCTCCTTTTGCTTCGACTGTAGAAGAGATAGTGTGTCTTCTCGATCTCGAAATGGTGACAGATTTATCTTAGAGGAATTCTTAACTGTTCTGGAGTTTGCTGTCAACCCTATCTCAGATGATTCATTATTTTATTTTTTTGTTCAATGTCTCCTATTCCATGAATCAAATGAGATAAAAAAAAAAAAATTGGGTTTTGGGTGTTTTTGTTTTCTGTTCAGAGATTGCTGACACCGTCGAATCATTGGACTCTGCAACTGAGTAAGAAATCAGAAACTCTCTCCCTCTCTCTCCAACATGGGATAATCCATATTACTGACTGAGATTTTAGAGAATATGTTTTTTGTTGGTGATAACTGGCAACAGATTAAGGTTTTAGAGTGTGTTAGTTTGAGCCTTGGGATCTTGGGTGATTACAGTGCAAACTGTTGGTTCAATTTCATTTCCAGAATGACAAAGTATGGCTAAGGAATGGTGTGTAGAAAGATCCGAATTCGGTTCTGATGAGAATAACTCTTTTGAGTTGTTCTGAATACCCAATCCATATATGTGTAGCATGTCACAAGCATTTTCATGCATTATGTTATCTTTTGTCTCAATTTGTTGAGAACACTTTTCCGAAATCTAAAATTATTGAAACCAGAGATGGTTAAAAGGCTATTATTGTTGGATCTCAAAAAGGCATAGGCATACTTTAGATAAAGGAGTGCTTCCATAAGTTTGGATCAATCACCAAAAAATATTGAGCAGCGAATAATTTCCCCACTGAAAGTGATAATTGGTGAAAGAAGGGAGGGTATTATTTTTGAAAGTATTTTCTTGAATTTTAGAGGGAGAGAGATTGTCTAAGAAAATCCGTAATTGTCTATCATTATTTGAAATTAAAAAAAAATTTAATATTTAATAATCATCTTAAATTACTAATTGTTTTAATGGATATAACATATGATTAAAATACATTTAGTTTAATGTAGACATTTTGTTCTCTCTCATACGGCCACACGTGCATTTTTGTTAGAATATATATATACATATAGGGCAAACCAGTCACTGAATGAGAGTCTGATGCCAAAAGTGGGAAACAAAAGAGAGAGAGCAAGATTCCAAATTGTTGAACAACCAGAATTACAACTTTGAGAAGCAAAACGATTGTCAATAAAGTTGTTTTTTTTTTTTCTTTAATTATTATTAATTGAAATAACTTAAAACATCAATGTGAGGGTTAATGTTCCTGGCGTCTAACTTGTTTATATATCATCTGATAACTAAATTATGCAACAAAATGATCAATTCCTTTGTAGGCCAGAGACAAAAATGAAATATGAATAAAAACTTATAAACATTCAAAATAAGGGGGCTAGTGCTCCAAAGCCACGATTTGGTACTGTTGTGGGGAAGAAATTTTTGACCCTCATAATTACTTCACATCTCCTCCACTCCCCATTCGTCAATCCTCACATTTTTTATCCCGTAGAGTAGGCCTTGCATGGTGGCTTCATCATTTATTCCTATCATCATGTAATCAGCAAAGAGAGACAAATTTTCCTTGACTAATTTGGCTTCATGATAAGTATGGATAAAAGTAATATTGCAAAACCAAGACTTCAGCATACAACAATCCTCAATAATTGACGAAATCCTTCATGGATCTCCTTGATGATTACCTTGAAGAAGATTAATGATCATCCAATCGTCCCCTTCCACGATGAGATTAAAAACTACTTTAGATAAAACCAAAAGCAAAAAAAAAAAAAAAAAAA
>NC_056558.1:15003601-15006055 GCF_013358625.1 Macadamia integrifolia
AAAATAGTGACAATAATAATAACAATAAAATTAAAAATTACATATATAAAAAGGAAGAAAGTACAATATTGATTCAATCACTTACCACCATGTTCAACTTTCTAATCATAGAAATGTCCAAAAGTAACTTAAACGATCCGCAACACCACACTGTCAGTCTTTGGCAAAAGAGATGCTAAGCTTGCATGGTTAGTCACTACTTGCAACACCTCACACTTATTTTGTACAGAAAAAAATCGTCTGCAATTCTGATCTCGTACAATTCCGTGAAATACCACCTTCAGGGAGTGACACGTGTATTGATACCAATGCAATGGTCCAGATCTGATTTAAATGACTCTTCATTGATTTAAGGTTTTATTAGTTGTACCAGATCTGGACCATTGCATTGGTATCAATACATGTGTCACCCCCTGAAGATGGTATTTCACGGAATTGTACGAGATCAGAATTACAGATGATCTCAACCCTATTTTGTACTGCCACTAAGGTCCCTCATGCAAAGGCCCTGATTTTGGTTTCAATCTTGTCCCCTGTGTATCAAGAGCCAAATCAGACCAAGTGAACTATCATTTGTGAATAAAGAAAAACAACCAACCTATTTTAGTTGTACTAACATTAAAAGTCCCAAGGATTCGGAGTTAGGCCATCAACAAACAAAATCCAAAGAAATTCTACCAATTTCAGAAAAGGAAGGAGGGATAAGAATATCAAAACCTACAGATAAGACTAAATTTCATCAGTTAACATTATGTAAAACACCAACAGGATCTCATGTGATGCCATAACACTGAAAAAGATATGTAAATCAGACGAAACAACGCAACAAGTATCATGCAGGATCGGCACACGAAGCTGTAATAAAGAATCCCCCACCAAAAATTCTATTACTTATTTAGCAAAGTCTCACATGAAAATAAAGCCTCGAAGTCTCTTTTCCTTCTTGCGAAATCCACAGATATCATCCGACACTCACCACTCGACCAATTTAGCTAATACTAAGAGTTATCCGTTTAATCAGATGCGATTCAAAGGTAAACTCGAAATCACCTACCTTTGACTTCAGGTCAGAACCAACAAAAGAAAGGAAAGGCAGGTGATTGAGACAGTGTAGTCCGTTTTCTTTAACTGGAGTACCATTTAATAAAACACTCCTTAAGAAACTTTGAATTTAAGATGAATTCATAGCTTCTCAAGAAACTTCCACCATTTGGTCACCATATTATTATAGTTTTCATCTTCCTCAATCATGTCACATATAAGAAAGGCAAATAACACTTTAGTTGATAACTTCCTTATTTTGGATAGGACACATCCAATTATCCTGCAAAGCACTAACCCCACATAAGCCACGATATTGTCTTCTTCAAGGCGAACCCCTCAGTGATTCGAGAGGCATCATGACCATATTTGGAGTACTAAAAGTTAGACCATAGATGGAGTACTAAAAGTTATCAACTAGCCACGTCTCTTCCCTTAGATGATAAGGGACTAAAGAGTTTGTCCCTTCAATTTCTCTCTCATTTCCTATCTAACCTTCCGAACTCAACAGATCTAGGCCATTTTGGATTGATTAACACAACAAAACAAGCAAAGAAGGCATCGGCATCTTTTCATTTTGTTATCTAATTAATTAGAAATGACTAGGTCTTTTAAATCTATAAATACTTTGGCAAAAAGTTTAGGAGCACATGGCTTCGTTAAGAAAACCAGGGTAGGGAAGGTAAGCTGTTGTGTATGACGTATATTCCTTTTTGTTTATTTACTGTGTGAAAAGAGCACTGGTCATGTGGCCCCTGCACCAGCTCGTGGGCCTATGAAGGAGGTGCACAAAGGCAGAAAAGGGGTGGACATTTTGTATTTAACAGGGTAGGCCATCTTCCCCCACCCCCACCCCCTTCTGGGCACTCGGACCATGCGACTAGGTAATGTTCTTTTTTTATTTAATGGTATTATCTTTTCTTTTTCACAAAAAATCAGAAGGAAAAAAAAAACAACGAGAAGAGCGGTGTCCTCTGTTGTGCGCGGTACATGGAGATGTACAGACAATCTGGAGTCTTAGATCAGAACCTCTGAACATGAGACATGGTTCATCATTGACCCAGTCCCATGTAAGCCCCCTACAGCCCTAGACCAGAAATTCCCCCAAGATTGAGCAGGATTTGATAAACAAGTGACATGGGCAAAATTGGAACAAAATCTTCAAAGTGCCCAATGATGGAATTTATACTAAGAAGGGATTGACGTGAACACAAGAGAGCCCTGCAGAACCCTATTTATCAGATACCAGCCGCAGTAAAATCCATAGGATGAGTTCCCTTCGGCTTGGGCACCATTAAGCACACTGTTCCGGGCATCAATTTGAATAGAATTCATGGATATAAAAAAATGGCCATATTCCTCGACTATATGAAATACATTTAGCGCCCCCAACACACCCCCATCCAAACACCC
>NC_056558.1:15006075-15009614 GCF_013358625.1 Macadamia integrifolia
AAAAAAAAAAAAAAAAATTGCTTCACTATGTATATTTACTGAAAGTAAACCCTCTGTTGTTGATGAAACAAAAGCCTTTCACTTCTACAATTTTCGACAAATAATAAGGAAATCCTCCTTGGGATCCAAAACTGTTGTTATACTCACCTCTGCTTCTCAAGCCCTTCTTTTGCACTCCTTTTTACCTTTTGTTTCGAGGGTGTTTGGTTGCATCCAAGCTCAGCATCACTGAACAAGGGAATGAATGAAAATGGAAAGAATCTTCAAATTTTTTCATAAAATAAGATGTATGCCTCACTCCGTAGGACTTCTGCAAGAGAAACCTCACGGACATAGGAGTCACTGGTATAGTACCATGTGGATTCACCACTGAAATGCTCAGTTCTCTCTCGCCTTTTATTGCCTCTCACATAAGCAATATAATGGCCTCCTTGCATGGTCCCAGAATGCACCACCACCCCCAATAAGTGGTATCCACACTTATGTCTCTCTTCTCCAGATCTGAAGAAAGAGCAAAGCAAGAAAAGAGGTCAATAATCTGACTTATAGTTCACGCTGGAATGCACACACTAAGTGGTTTTACAATTCAATCAGGTTGCATGACCTATGAAAATCTACTGTAAGTTTTCAGAGGATTATGAAAAAAACAAAAAACGGAAGGGTTAAAACATGCCAGTAGCTATCATCTAATCTTTCTGATTCTGAACATATGGATGAGCAGCAAAGCATGTGCCAGCCTTCTCTTTATCATATACGAGAAAAGGAACAAAAACTCCTGATTTTGTATTACTATTGTAGTGGAATATATAGAGCATCTTAATGGGTTGACATTCAAAAGCAGCAAATGATAGTATGTTGCATGCATCTCCCTTAAATCTCATTCAACCAAGAAAAGAATATGACCATTAACAATCATGAAATCCCTTTATCTTCATCTAACAAGGAGATGGTACAATCTCTCAAGATTTTTAAACAACTATACCTCATCATAAAAAAATTACTTGGCACTTCAACAAGCCTACAAAAATGCATATGTTAAAATATGCATTCACAAATAAAATGTACATTGAATCAGATCTAATTAAAAATAAATAAACAAAAAATAAAAACACAAATAAGTGAACATGGAGGTCTTTTTTCACCCCAAAAAAAAAAAAAATGTAGGCATTTTAATTACAAGAAAAAGGTGTGCTATTGTAACTTTCTTGACATTGAAAACTATGCATTCTGTATTGTTTTATATGTGCAATCATGAAATTTGTATATAACATCACGAAGGTTACTGATATTTCTGATCTAGAGCTTTGGCTGGAGGTAAGATAGTCTCCGACACTATATAGCATCACATGTCAGAAATCATGAAAGACGTTTTCAACTAGGAATAACATGTGGTTAGAGATAACATGGTTAATGATATGGAGCATCAATTTACAGTATTACAAAATCTGTAAACTTCTTAAAACATTGGAAAGTCTCACAATAGACAAAATTTATAAAACTAACAAATACCATGGCACTTATAATGACAACATAAGCAGGGGAAAGAATAAAATGTAGCATCCCTGTGTAACCATTGAAATTGTGGATAAAAATCGAAGTCTACATTCATTACTAAAAATTAAGCTCTTAACCCAGATAGGACACAGGTGCCCCCGCAGTCAAACAAGCCCTAGTGTAGAGGACATCCTAACAAAAGCAAAAAGAAGAGGAAAGGGGCTGTGTTTCCTCATTGAACCAATTTTTTACCCAAACCAGACCATGCATGCAATTAGGGTTGTTTTGTAACTTTTAATTACTTTTTATATATGGGAGTTTCAGATAGAGTTAGATATGTAGGAGAGTGTATTTAGTTTCCTTGTTTATTTTCCAGTTTTCTTTTTTCCTTATTAAAGCCAATCTCAGTTGGTAGCACCTATTTGTACATTGTAATCGGTAATCTTAAAGAATTGAATGGAATGAAAAGTTTGAGATTTCTCACAGGGTTTGAGTGGTGCTTGCTCTTTCCTCTCTTTTCTTTCTTGATCTCCCTGATTCAACCTAATCTTCCTCCCATCTTCCCATGTGAGTTATTCTCCTCTCATACTCGCCGAGATTTCAGCAAAATCTCGCCTATTTCGCTATTTTTTTATTTTGTCATGAAATAATAAGAGAAGTTTCGAGCATGCAATATTTCTCTGAAATTTCACTAATTTAGCCAAAATTTCTCTCATTTTGATCCGAAAAAATGCATTGTTTTGTCGAGATTTTGGTTATTTCATTTGTCATTTCAGTCATTTCAGCTATTTCGGCCATTAGCCCCCCAAAATGGCGAAGCGAAAAAAATGGAAAAAAAAACATTGTTTTAGTGAAATTTTGGTAGTTTCAGATTGAACGAAACGGAGAAACAAAATGAGTTTTTGAACCTTGATACCTTGATCAAGTGGTTGTCCTTTGCCTAGACCACCACCATGACCATGGCCTCCCCGTCAACTGTGACCTCTTATAGAGAAACCAGTAACACGACCATGATCCCCACTACTTGAAACAAGTGTTGAAGTATTGCTAAATTAAGTCAAATCAGGTTTGGTGGGGGGAGACATTATATGCTGAATCCAACAAAATGCCTCACTAATGGATGGTATCTTCTTGCCAGCAAGAATTTGGATTTTCACTATTTGAAGGTCAGAGTCTAATCCAGATGAATTTTGCAACCAATAACCCAGCACGTTGAGATTTAAGGACTTAAGCCTGTGGCTGATTTGTAGTGGTGCGTTAGGTTAACAGCCGGCACTTGTTATAATTAGCCATAACCCATCACTCTTTTTACATGGATCCTCACGCTCACCCTTGCTTGGAATCTCCATGTAGCCGACTCCATTAAGTTGGGACAAGGTTCTGGTTGTTTTTGTTATAATATCTGTAGAGAGAGGTTGGTACACATTTTGTTCCCTCCATAAGGAACCATAATAGTCAGCAATAGACTCTTCCACTCTGCTTGTAGGAGAAGAACTTTTCATACAAGTCATATACCCTGGATATGTTCTAATCCTGAGAATAAGTTCGTTTGAGGGCATCCCAAAAACCCTTAGCTGTGGTGTGAAAAATCAAATTGGAACACTCTATGGTATTCCACAGCCAACAAAGTACTACGGAATTCGCTGATGTCCATTCCGGATGTTCAGTAGTTGTCGTAGCAGGGGGTGACTTAGTCAGATAATCCATTTTCCACCTAGCAGTGATACATACTCTAGCAGCCTGTGCCCAGATTAAATAGTTTGATACACCCTTTAGTTTAATAGATGTGATTTCGAAGTCGAAAGAGTCTTTGGGGGGGGGGGGTGTTTGGAATCACATTATAGGACAAGAGTCCCAGATATATCCACCAATAAAATCAGCAACCAATCGCAAAGAAAAATAGAAGACAGTGGCAGCGCCAATGGGAAGTAGAGTCAAACAGAACTGATTAACTGAGATACCTTATTCAAATCTGATGAATAATCACTAATGCAATAGAAGAGCCAGTAGCATAGGAATCAGATTTTTTTTGGGGGGGGGGGGGG
>NC_056558.1:15009634-15010799 GCF_013358625.1 Macadamia integrifolia
GGGGGGGGGGAACTGGCAGCGGTATAGAGGAAGTCTGATATCACAAACCCTTATTTTGTGGTGATTTCAGAAATAAAAAAAATCAAGGTGTCAGATGGACACAAAACTGAGACCGAGGGATACTGTCAGAGGAGGCAAATAATGCATAGACCTATAATACCAGTAAAATGTATGTTGCTTCAAGACCCTAGAAACTCAAGCAGATCTGGATGGATTAATCAAAGATACCAGTGCCCTTAAAAAAAATAAAGCGTTACATGATACCATTCATGAAGAATTTTTATAGCACCACATCAGAGGCTGGGATCAGGTTCAAACTCCTGTCAAAGGGCTGCTCTCACTCTCAGTCAGATCCAGTGGTTAGATCTGGAATATTGCAACAATGAATCTCTCTCCTCTTCTCTTCTCTTCTCTCTCAAAAAAAAAAAAAAAAGGTGTCACCAGCCTGTGTTGATAATTTCAACTCTTGTAGATGATAGGTTAATGGAAACCTAGAATTAAGCAGTATGTAAAGGGAGACTCTAGTTTATCTTCATATAACCATTGACTAGAGTTATATAGTATGTATAACAGTACAGGTTAATGCAACCACAAAAAAGGGTCTCTAAGAGACAACTATAAAACCAAAGATGGAAGGGAAAATACTCATTTAAATTTGCTCTAATACCATGTAGCAGCAAAGAAACCTGCAATCAATACTGATGGAGAACCTTAGGGAAGAAAGGTGAAGTCAGAGTAGAGAGAAGGAAGGAGGGGAATCACACACCTCACTGGTGCACAAACTTAACATCTTCATTCAATAATCAAATTACTCTTCTTTGTCCACCGGTTGTAGTCAATATATAGGAAAGTAAAGACATAGAATTAGAAGCTTTATTAACATAGTCATAGTTGTCACGGCGCCAAGGCGAACCAAGGCGGTGGAGGGTTGTCTAAGCGCTTAGGCGAGAAGGCGTCTGCCTTAAGGCAAACAAGGCAAACAAGTGTTATTTTTTATTTTTCCTATTTTCTAACATTATTTAGTAAGTTATATATACCTTGTATCATAAAAAATCAAGATTAAGCCACATCAAGTCATTAAAATCAACATTTAGCCACATCAAATCATAAAAAATTAACATTAAGTCATATTAAGTTATAAAAAATCAATATTTAAAGAAATGCT
>NC_056558.1:15010819-15035657 GCF_013358625.1 Macadamia integrifolia
TTATTTTTAAGTGCGCGAATACTGTTAAAATCGCCTGAATGAAAATAATTTTATGAATATCAAAACAAAATATTATTTTACCGGACTTTTGGTTTTAGCAATGTTTTAACATGATAGAATTTATAAAATTTTCATAATTGAGAAAAACCCAAGCATTTAAAAGTTGAAAATCGTCCCTATAACCAAAATCCAGTTTTTGTTCTTGGACTGGGGGGTTGACTTTTTATCCTTTTGGAATTTGATTTTTAAACTATTTTTATTAGATTCAAATAGGGGGTATTTGCTTATTTATGAATAATATCTTAAGGCCAAAACACAAGGCGACATGCAATGCAACAAGGCGGCTGTCGCCTAGGCCCCAGGCAAAACCGCTTGGATGCCTAGGCGACGCCTTGACAACTATGAACATAGTATTTAGCCTAAACTAGGAAATAACCATAAATGGAAACTAATGTAAAGGAAATAAATCCTAACTCCTACATTCAAATCTGGAAAATAAAAGGTATGAAATAAAATGCTAAATAACTACTAATTTTATTTCCAACCCTTATTGGACCAAAATCCTGGGCTGGACCAGTTCTTCTTGGCTCTTGGCTTCCAAAGCTGGTCATGTTGATCCAACCAGGTAAGGGCAGCCATATCTGCATCAACTCTCCTTTAAAAAGAACTCAACTCCATTGAGTTAGGAAAAGGACCGAGGAGATCATCTAAAGGAATACACTGAATGAGGAAAGATCCCATCATCTTCTTGAGCTTAATTTCAGGGAGATCTTTGCAGGATGAAACATCATAGTCTTATTGGCATGCTTGAAAGCATAGGTAATGGCATAGCCACAATGTTGTACTTTCTTGTCAAACAACCAAGGTCGACCAAGAAAGATATGGCACACCTTCAGAGGGAGGACGTCACATTGGACTGAATCCTTAAATCCATTGATAGAATATGTGACCAAACACTTATCTGTGATTTTGAGATTAATGTTGTTCACCCAAACAACCTTGTAAGGATTTGGATGTGGCTCTGTCTTCAATCCCAGCTTACAAATAGCGTCTTCAGAGACAGCATTAGTACAACTACCTCCATCAATGACCAAGGTTAACAACTGGTCATTGCACTTCACACCAGTCTGGAAAATACTACTGCAGTGCCAATCTTCATTATGAGTGGCTTTCTGAGTGGAGATGATGAATGACATAAAAAGGATGTTGGTCTTCATCACTGAGAGTGTCATTGACTTCACCTGGCGCACGCTCTTCTCTTAAATCAACTGTGTCAGAACTAAGTTGTTCTTCGGGAATATATGGTATAGGAGAATCCTTAACAATAAAAGTAACCAAACGGTTGGGACATTGAGTACTGATATGTCCAAATCCATGGCATGAGTAGTACCGAACTGTAAATTTTGAAGAATCAGAAAGTTTATTTGAACCACGCCGAGGGGGTATGGATGAGTAGGCCGTGAAGATGACATTTCAGAAACATGTCGAGGGGGAGAATACGGCCGACTAGGTTGTGAAGAGGCCATAGATGTAGCACTAGCCTGTGGTTTGCTAGATGACCTTTCTTAGGTAGGAGGCTGTTGCAAAATGGAAATAGTATCTCAAGGAAAAGTATCTGCAAAATTTCTCCAATTGTATGGGCGTTTTAGACTTTCCTCAACCTGCTACGCTACTTGCACGACGTCTTCCATGGTAAGCAATCGACTAGATGCAAGGGCAGCACTAAGTTGAGGGTGTAAACCATTGCGAAATTGTGCCACTAATACTTCTTCATCCCACTCAAAATCAAAACGAGTGGCCAAATAATAAAACCTCGAAATATATTCTTTAACATTCAAATTCTCCTGTTTCGACTGTGCAAACCTAAGATGCATGCGTTGCTTGTAATCAGAAAGCAAGAATCTCCGGTTTATGACTTCATGCATTTCGGCCCAAGTAGTGACTAAACCAATGCCTCGGGTTCGGTTCTGTTGTTGTTGCTTGACACACCAGACTCGGGCAGTGCCTTTCAATTTGGCTTCTGCAAATAAAATCTTTTAGGCCTCAGTCAACCCATACCATCTGAAGAATGTCTCCAGGCTGTGAATTCAGTCAAGGTACAGTTCTGGATTGTTGTTTCCGTAAAAATCAAGGACATCCAACCTTGCCCGTTCTGCTCCATCATATCTACCAGTACCATATGGTGGTGGAGGAGGTGGTGGTGGTGTATGAGATGGTGGCAGTGGTGGTAGTGGTAGTGAAGGATCCTGTGGAGTGGTGTTGGAAGAATCCTCAGACTGGATGGGACTCTTTCCTTTATCTGTTACCACCAAACGATCAATAGAAGCTTGTATGGATTCCATCATTGTCATAATAGCTTCAAATTTTGTATCAGTTTCTCCCTTATAAGAGTTCAGCTATTGAACAACTTCACTATTGGCTACCATGGTGATGATTAACAAAATAGCACTCAAAGAGTAATGGCAAAATAGTAAATAAATGGAAACTTAAAGAGGAGTGGCAAAATGGTAATTAAGATGAAATCCCTACGTGGATGGCAGTAACGTAATATCTGAAAAATCACACAATATATTATATATGGCAAGGGTATACTTGGATGCAAGTGGAAAAAGGACAACTAGGGATAAGGGGAGATTAGAGGGGCAAAACTGGAAGCTCAAAAGAATTAAAGAAAAAGAAGGAAAAAAGGAGATCGTGGGTTGGGGGTTTCACCATAAACCGACAATGGAGGTCTCTCCTTAGGGATGAAACCAGTAGCGATGGTTCTCAACCGGTTTCTTTGGCGATAGAAGATCGAGACAGCAGCGGGACTTCTGGAGGAGGCGTGAACTGTGATGGAGTTCTAGGGAGATCGACTTGGAGATGAGATGCAACAGAAGATCATCGATCAAGGGAGAGTTTCGAACCTGAAACCAGGTACGGTTCTACCTCTCCCCCTGCTTCTTCTGATTCTGTTCTGACTTTCTTCTCGTCTTCTCTCTCTTTATTTTCAGTTTCTCTCTTCTCTTCTCTTCTCTTCTTCTTCTTCTTCTGATTCTGTTTTGTCTTCTTCTGTCCTTCTCTTTTGTTCTTTTTGCTACTCAAACCTAGCAGGGATGATTCCACCTTCTCTTCTTCTTCTTCTTCTTCTTCTTCAATCGAGGGTTCTAGCAGGTTGAAGGGATGAGGTTGGGGTCTCGGTTGGGACAATGGATAAGATGGTTTTCTTTTTTTCTTTTTTTTTTTGGATTTCTCAGTCTTTGTAGGAACCAGAACAAGGAACAGGAATGGAAGAAGAGAGATGGAAGGGAAGGGATGGGAATCCTTCGGCTCTGATACCAAGTTGACGGAGAACCTTAAGGAAGAAAGGAGAAGTCAGAGTAGAGAGGGGGAAGGAGGGGAATCACACACTTCACTGGTGCACAAACTTAACATCTTCATTCAATAATCAAATTACTCTTCTTTATCCACCGGTTATAGTCAATATATAGGAAAGTAAAGACATAGAATTAGAAGCTCTATTAACATAGTATTTAGCCTACGCTAGGAAATAACCATATATGGAAACTAATGCAAAGGAAATAAATCCTAACTCCTATATTCAAATCTGGAAAATAAAAGGCATGAAATAAAATACTAAATAACTATTAATTTTATTTCCAACCCTGGGCTAGACCGGTTCTTCTTGCCTCTTGGCTTCTAAAGCCGGTTATGCTGATCCAACCAGATAAGGGCAGCCGAATCTGCATTAAGTACTTACCAACCGAGAGAGAGAGAGAGAGAGAGAGAGAGAGGAGAAGACAATGCTAATCATAGTTGCCTAGGCGATGACTAGGCAGCCTAGTTGGTGTCTGGGCAACCGCCACCTTATTGCAGCACTGGCGCCTTACTACAAGCTGTAACACTTATTTATGTCAAATATCATTTAAGTAAATATTTTACTTAAGATAATATTCATAAATAAGTAAATACCCCCTTATGTGAATCTAATAAAATAGTTTAAAAATAACTCCAAAAGGATAAAAAGTCAACCCCCTAGTTCAAGAACAAAAACTGATTTTTTTGCTGTACAAGCGATTTTCAGCTTTCAAATGTTGGGTTTTTCAAAATTTTGGAAATTTCATAAATCTTACCATGGTAAAACATTGCTAAAAACCAAAAGTTTGATAAAATAATATTTTTTTTTAATATCCATAAAATATTTTCATTTAGGAGATTTAATAGCATTCACGCACTTTAAAATAAGTTTGACAGGAACCATAGTTAGTAAGTTCGGGAACAGATATGGACGGCACTTAAATGGACTATACAGCAATATGACTTTTCAAAAATCCGGCGTAGTAAAACGTGTACGTCAATGATACGGTACTTGCTTATTCTGGTATTAAGAATGAACTAAAGTGATTGTTTGCAACTAAACTCTATCTCCCATGTTTTTATTAACACTTAAATCCAATCTGACTTTTTTAATTTGAAATCATTTATCATTCTTTTGGATTTCTACATCTAATATTAATTAAGTTTAACTACACAGAGAGAAACCAACCCAAGTAATTTAAATAACTTTACTTTTATTAAAAAAGAAACATTTTTATCCTTTTTATTATCCCATTATCAAAAAAAACAAAACACTATCATACCATGCATGGATTGATATAGTTTTGAAAAAAAAAAAAATACATGGTTTATGTAATATCTAGAGTTATTCAAAATCCAATGGTCTACATAAATAAAATCCAACGGTCTATATATATATATATATATTGTAAATAAAGCAAATATCACATCAACAAGACTTTGTTCAAAATCCAGAGAAGTCTAGACTCTAGAGTGCCCATTTTTTCCATAACTATGACGTGTCCTTGCTGTAGTTGAACCACCACCGTCCTAGTTACACACACAGACACACACAAAGAGAGAGAGAGAGAGAGAGAGAGAGAGAGAGAATCGATGTACAGAATTGGGGTTCAAACTAGTGATCAATTAAGGCTCCACCAATTGAATAAGCAGTACTGAAAAGTAGGAACACAACATCCAAATCAGATTAAGAAAGCTGAAGATTTAACAAATCCTAGTTGCAACAGAAATTCCAGTACTAAGTGGAAAGTTCAGATTTTGAAACTGTTACAAGATTCAGAACTAATAGAAGAACAGAGAACCCAAATCAGAATTCAGAAATCAATTTTAAAACAAGAGATTTGACGAAATCCAAGTTGAAGTAGGAAACTATACTTTAATGGAAAGAAAGACTGATAAGGCTAGATTCTTAGAGAACTATTTCAGCCTAAGTAAAACACTTAGGCAATGTTTGGAAGACAACAAAAGAAAAAAAAAAAGAAAAAAAAAATTGAATTTGAGGAGAGAGATATAAAAAAATCAGTGTATAATCATTCTTTTTTGTCTGGTTATGTCTTTTGTACTCTTTTCTTTTCTTTTCTTCTCTTTTCTTTTCTTGGTTACCAAACATAGCCTAAATAATAGAGCACAAGGCTCCCGCTATTGCAAGGTCTGGGAGGGGAAAATACACGCAGCCTTACCCCCGGCTTCAAAGAAGAGGCCGTTTCCAAGTTTTGAACATGTGACCAAAATAGATAGGACTCTAACTACACTAATCAATAAAGAAAATCTCGTATTGATTTCTCCTACCCATACTTTAGGGCCACTAAAGTGGCCTTTTACTATAAAAATCCATTGGACCAAATGCCCAACCTTTATAAAACCCAACCCAAGGCTTATTTCCACTACTATAAGCAAACCTTTATAGAACCCAACCCAAGGCTTATTTCCACTGCTATAAGCCAATTTTTGCTGACTTATCTAAATCACAAACACTTCACCCCACCCCACCCCACCCCACCCCCCCCACCCAAAAAAAAAAATGATAGCTGATGCTACCAAGATGTTCAAACTAGGCACAAGGGATATCCTTGTTCTAATTGTATATGATGTCATGCAGTTCAATAAAAAATAAAAGTGTCGACATGGTCCCTGAGAGGTACCCATCTCTTTGAACATCAGTTTTATCAAAACCAAGTAATGCAAGAAGCTTTTAAAGTTTGCACCATGTTTGCAACATTGACTAGTGTTTTATTTCTCATAAATTAATTAAATACAAGATTCACATATATTTTACTAATTATATCCCACCTATTAATATTTGAATGATATTGTATAAAAAATATACGATATCATGTAGCACACTTTGGCTTGATCGATCTATATGGGGCGTCAGGTAGACAGCCGGTACCTTATTATAGTCTGTCGTTATAAACCTGTGGCTGATTTGTAGTGGTGAGTCAAATTGATAGCCGGCACTTATTATAATTAGCCATAACACCCCCATCAACCTTTTTGCATGGATCCTTGTGCTCGTCCTTGCTTGGAATCTCCATGTAGCCGACCCCATTAAGTTGGGATAAGGTTTTGGATGTTGTTGTTGTATCGTATAAAAATTATGTCAACCACTTTTCCCTTCAAACAAAAACTGATGTAAAATCGAATCACAAGTGATCCAATCCCAAGTAAAATCTTAAGTAAATTCAACAAATTACAGATTCAAGAACAAATCAGAAAAATAGAGAATGAGGGAAATAATGAGGGTAGGGGAATGGCTATCTCAGCCTGGGTCTCGCACTCTCAACCATCCCATTTGATCAACACAACCTATCTCAAGCAAATCTTTACAAACAGAATGAGAAAATTTCATTCAAATTCGTGTACAATGTTGTAGCCCTTTACAAATTTATATAAAAGACTCAAAACAGACTCAAACACTAAAAAAGAAATGCCTAAATAAATCCTTAACTAATTGGGAAACATAACCTAACTAGGAAACTGAAATAACAAAGAAAATAGACTCAAATAAGGTAACCTACTTAGCTTAAGACAATACGTATTAGGAAGCGTACTTAACTTCGTACTTAAGCTACCAAAAAAAAAAATTGGACTGATAATAGGACTCCTACAAGACACTTAAGACGCCAAAATGGAGTTTTTGGAGTTAGGCCTATTAAAGTGACCTATTACAAAGAAAGCCCATTGGATCAAAGGCCCAACACATACATAACCCAACCCAAGGCTTATTTCTAATAAAATAAGCCCTTTAATTGACTTATTTGCATCAATTCTCCTCCACTTAAACAAAACTCGACCTCGAGTTTTGAACATTACAACAACCACCTTGCTGTGATGAAGGTTACGCTACAGTCCATAGCAAAAACTCAGGCAATTCTTTGAAGATATGAAGGTAGTCTAGAGGATGAGACGCTCATTCTTCAAAGTACTTTAAAGGAATAACAAATTCCCCATGCTCAATGCAGCATCTCAAACATGTCCAGAGGGTCGTCCAAGAATGTACGTCAACCTCTTCAAATTCTAGTGCAACGTAGAACTCTTTTGGTTTATCTACTCGGTGGTTTTCGATTGGTTCCATTGATGGTTCAACCACATCTTCAATCTTGAACCCCTTAGGATCTTACTATTAATTGTTCACAATCATCACAATTGTTGTGGTGTCAAGTTCATCAGTTTCGACCTCATTGTCCATCGCAGCAACTTTGTTGCTTTCGAATTCTTCAATATGAATCTCAATGATGGGAACATCAAGGACTAACTCTTCCTCACTGACAGAACTTACTGTAACTTCTTCAACAAGAACCTCAATATCAGGTTTTGGTCCTTTCATTGGAGGTGTCTTCTCTGTTGCACCTTTGCATATTGTTGCACAAGAGTGGCTAAGTGGTCTACTAATTGTTTCAGATTGTTGTCACCTGTGGGCAAGGATTAAAGTATCAATATTGGTCGTTTTATCGATCAGCTAAATTTAAAATATGTATCAGAGGGTATCGTATCGTATCGTATCAGAGATACACTATGATATGCTAAAGATCAAGGATTAAAGTATCAATATCGGTCGCCATATCGGTTGACTAAATTTAAGATACACATCGGAGGATATTGTATTGGAATCGAAGATACTTTAAACCATGCTTGTGTGTGTTTTTTGGAGACCTGTAAAGGTCTTCTGGTGGGAATCTTACTAATGGAAAAGCCTTCTTTGAATATATGCAGAGAGGTATTAGGTCACTAACTCGTGCTTCATCTCTTCCCAAGTCCTAGGCTCATGTCCTCGAACTCGGAGTTGCTTTTCATGAACTCTCCACAATTCTCTAGCACAATCAATCAATCGGGAGCAAGTAAAGAGAAGCTTTTATGTCTCTGTCAAGTTATAGTAGTCAAAGTATTCCTCCAAAGAATCTAGCCAATCAAGAAATGTGCATAGATCCCTCCCACCATCAATAGCAAACTTTCAGATCCATCTTCAGTTAGGCTTTGATACCAATTGATACAAGATCGAATCATGATCCAATCCTAGGAAGAATCTTTAGAAAATTCAATAAATTTCAAATTCAAGAACAAATCAGAAAAATAGAGGGAGGCTACCTCAGCTTGGGTCTCTCACCCTCAACTATCCCAGTTGATTAATACAACCTATCTCAAGCAAATCTTTGCAAACAACAAAAGAAAATTTCATTCAAATTCATGTACAATGTTATAGCCCTTTACAAACTTATATAAAGACTCAAAACATACTCAAATACTAAAAAAAAAAGGCCTAACCAAATCTTTAATTAATTGGGAATCCTAAACTGACAAAGAAACTGAAATAAAAAAGAAAATACACTCAAACAAGGAAACCTACTTGGTCTAGGACAATACATATTAGGTAGCTTCGGACGTAAGCTATTTGTCCACCAAATAAAAAACATAAATGGACTCATAATAGGACTCCTAAAAGACACTTAAGACTTCAACATGGAGTTGGAGTCAAACAAAAAAATCAAAACATATCAAGACTAGGACTCTAACTAAACTAATGAAGTAAATCTTCTTTTCCTACTTTCTACATATATTTTAGGCTCATTAAAGTGGCCTATTACTAAGAAACCCCATAGGCTCAAAGGCCCAACACATACATAACCATGGTTTTAAGTATCGGTGCGTATTGTGCCGTATCGGCCGATATGTATCCGTATTGGTAGGCATCGGCACGATCAAGGATTAAAGTATCGGTATCGGTCGTCGTATCGGTCAGCCAAAATTAAGATACGTATCGAAGGGTATCGTATCGTATCGGAGATACGCTAAAGATACGCACATAAATGGATAGGAAACACTTTTTTATACACATTTACATAAAAAAATAGTTAAAAAAAGTTATATATATAACATGTATTATGCATAAACAGTAAATTAAGAGTATCGCACTAAGAATCCAAGGTTTGTAATTGTCCCATAAATGTAAAATCCTTGTTCTCAACCTTGATTTCCACTTTAGTTAGAGAAAAAAAATGGTTGGCAGTAACTTTGGAACAAAAACACCTCAAAAAATTATGTTTTTCTAAAAAATTACCCATTTTGGCCATTTTATGATCGTATCGGTACGTATCGCTGTGTATCGGTCGATACATACCGATACACACCGATACGTATCGATACATACCGATATGTACCGAAACGTACATTTCACTTCAATTTTGAATTTTTCATAAAGTATCGGTGCGTATCGGTGGTGTATCGGTGCGTATCGTAGGATACGTATCGATACATAAGGGTTTTAAAATTTTCATGATACGTATCGGTATGTATCGTGCCGATGCCTACCGATACGGATACGTATCAGCCGATACGGCACGATGCGCACCGATACTTAAAACCATGGGCACGATACATACCGATACCTTACAGGGAATTTTTGGCCCTCTTTTGTGTATCGACGTATCGGTAGTACCGTATCGTGCCGTACTGTATCGGTACCGATACGTACGATACTCTGCGATACGAACTTTTGAAAATATGAAAATTCCCGTGAGTATCGGTACGTATCGACTGTATCGTACAGTATCGAACCGTATCGTACCGATACGGTACGATACGGCTACTTAAGTGTGAATGTGCCTTTTGTTGTTTGAAACAAACACTTCAAACTCTCACCAACAGTTTTCTATATTTCTCTTATTTCTTCCCCTTTGATTCACACACCTTTTTGGAGGCTCAAATGATAGATTGAAAGAAACATTGTGGAAGTGAATGGTTCAAAGAAGGAGAAAAACATAGTCCACGAAGAACCTTAAATTTGAATAGTAAGTTCTTGAATCTTTACTCACTTTTTTCAACTTTAACCTTAGATTTTCAAGTTTTTTTACAAATCTAAGGTTCATCATCCTTAGAATCACATTTTGTGCATCATTATTACATGAAATCATTGGATTTATAAGGATTTACACACTTTTTTCAAGAGAAAATAAGGGTTTCAATTTTTTTCAAATTTCTTAGATCTACTCATGCTCGATGGTTAAAAATGTTTAGATTTTTTATATGTTATGTAAAAACAAGTGTTCTACAACTTCCATGGAAAATTTTGATTTTTCTCAAAAAAATATTTTCTTTTTTTTTTATTCCGAAATTAATTTAAAAAAAATAAAATAAAATAAAAATCCCTTTTTTTTTTTTTTTAGAAAATTTAGTTCATTCAACTCTTAAAAATAATGTCATAACTTATAATTACTAAATACATGATTTCAAATGATATTTACAAGTATTGACCCTCTGCGATATATTTGAACATTTTCAACTCATCATTTTGAACATTTTCAACTCAATATATTTGTCTATCAATACGATACCCTCTACTTAAGTATTTATGCATTCTACATGTTATATATAGCTTTTTTAACTGTTTTTTTATGCAAAAGTGTATAAAAATGTGTTCCCTATCCATTTATGTGCGTATCTTTAACGTATCTTAGCGTATATCCGATACGATACGATACGATACCCTCCGATACGAATCTTAATTTTGACTAACCGATACGGCGACCGATACCGATACTTTAATCCTTGTACATAACCCACCAAACCCAAGGCTTATTTCCAATAAAATATTCCCTTTAAGTGACTTATCTGCATAAAAAACTCAGCCTTATCACAACTAAATGGGGTCGGCTAGATGGATCATTGCCCTCTAATCAATTCTATCAGGCACTATACTTGATATAATGCATAAGCTATGCATGTATTTCCTCATCACTTCTCCTAAGGTTATTTAAGGTCTACCACTAGCTTTTTTAATTCCTTCAATCTGAATCAAATCGCTCCTTCGTACTGGAGCATCCAAAGGTCTTCGTTGCATATAGCCATGCCACCTCAAATAACTTTCTCGTAGCTTATCATGTATTGGAGCTACTCCCGAATCAGCTCTAATATGATCAATACCTTACTTTATCCTTCCTATTTTTACCACTCATCAATCTCAACATCCTCATCGCCGCTACACTAAGTTTATCTGCATGATGCTTTTTAATTGCTCAACATTCCACACCATACATCATATTCAGTCGTATGACTATCCTATTAAACTTTCCTCTAAGATTTATAGGAAGACATCAATCACACAACACTCCAGATGCACATCTCCACTTCATCCATCCTATTTTAATTCTTTGTGAAATACCATTTTCTATATCACCTCCTTTATTTATGATTGAGACCAAAAACCTACAATAATCACTTTGCAAAACCTCCCTCTCCTCAATTTTCACCACCATATTATTCGTCCTCATGTAACTAAAGTGACACACCATATACTCCGTCTTTGTTTTACTTATCTTACAATATTTTGATTCCAAGGTTGATCTCTATAACTTCAACTTGGTGTTGATCCTTGCTTTTGTCTCATCCACCAAAACAATATCATTAGCAAAAAGCATACACCAAGGAACCTCATCTTGAATGTCTCTAGTTAATTCATCCATGATAAGTGCAAACAAATCGGGGCTTAGAGTTGATCCTTGATTTAGCCCAATTGTA
Organism: Macadamia integrifolia; assembly: GCF_013358625.1. Taxonomy (NCBI): domain Eukaryota; kingdom Viridiplantae; phylum Streptophyta; class Magnoliopsida; order Proteales; family Proteaceae; genus Macadamia; species Macadamia integrifolia. The sequence goes on from NC_056558.1 coordinate 15,022,667, forward strand.
ATTGGGAATTCATTACCTTAATCCCCCACAGTTCTTACATGAGTCACCACACCATTATACATATCTTTAATTATGTCCACATATTCACTTGAAACACTTATCTTCTTTAGTACTTGCCAAATTAACTATCTAGGGACTCTGTCATAAGCTTTTTCTAGGTTAATAAAGTCAGCATGGAAGGCATACAACCTTAAATCAAACAATAGTTTTTGAAAATGAGACCTTATGTAAAATCCATCTATTCCACCGGTATAGAATTTATTTCAGGAAATGGAAGGAAGGTAACAAATTTTACCAATGCACATATATTGCAACAGACATTCTCTTGCTCACGTGTAGGGATCACGAACAGTTCTTTAAGTAATATATGTAAACAAATAAAGGCATAAGTATGACAAAAATTGTGAGCAATACTAACGTCATCAAGGGAAAACTCTCCAAATATTTAACATTAACTTTAATCACAATGTTTGCAACAACTATGAAAGATTGAATAAAATCCTCGTGTTTTAGGAAGGCCACAGATCATATGATGAAGCAGAAGTTAATGGTTTCATGGCAGGTCAATCTGGACAAATAATGTTTAAGTTACTGGTCTGATAAACCCAGCAAAGAGAAGTGGATTTCCAAAAAGAAATAATGACCAAATACAGGAAAATGTGAGGTTTAAAGAGAAGTGGATAAGCAACAAAATTGGTTGGCCCATAGAAGGTTGTGACGATCAGAAACTTTAAGAGGAAAAATTTTAAACCCGCATGTGGATATGGTATTCTACTAATAAGCTAGAGCTTTGAGAAATTTAGATCTTAGAGTTTGATATTTTGAGTTTTAAGGAACTTCCTTGTGGTTCCTCCTCTGCATAACCTTTGATATAGGTGTGAATGTGTTTTTCTGTAAGAGTCAGAAATAACTTGTGCGTATTTATTCTGCTTCTCATTTCATAGAAAAGACGAGAAAAGAGCCAGACTTTAGCTACTGTTTAGGAAACAAGAACAGCCGCAGTAGCATGAACAACAAGAACAACAACAGAAATAAGGTGATGACAATGATGACAAAACCTATACAATATGAGATAAACAACTGACCAATAAGAAATTCCACAAAAATTGAAAAGTACCTGGGATCCATATAAGGCCGAAGATCAATTGTTTCTTCGAAACTGACATGACCACTCAGTTTGCTTAAGCGCCCACGGGAATCTTGACTAAATCTCTTAAGATGAATGGTCAGGATAGGTGGGACCCTATTGATAAGAATCCTCTTAGTTGCATCTCTCATTACCTTCACACTTTTTGAGTCCACTGCCCCATCCTCATTCTCATCTGAGTCACATAATCTGGCCGAAGGCTGGAAAACCTTAGGCTGCGCTTGAACAGTTTTGCACTGGATACAGTTACAATTAACCAAATTACACAAATCACTGGTTTGAATGCTAGAATCATGGTGATCTGAAGTTTCTGTTTGCTCCTGAGTTGTATGGTTCGACAACCCAAGTAATTTGTCCCCTTGCAAAGTTTTCAAGCAATCTAGACAATTGGAGATGGGATATACCAACTCTGAATCTGTCTCCTCTCCCTTTCGACAGTTTTCAAGCTTGGTGCAATTATGGTTTGAATCATCAAGTTTCTCACTATCTCGAGGTAAGCTTTCAGCAGTAATTGTGGAAACAGTAAAATTTTCAAGCTTCCCATTGCTCAGATGAGTGCATTCAGGGAGAAAACGAGAATCCTTGTTGAAACTTGATTGGGCATTTCCACTTCTTACCTGAACTCCATTTATTCTAGTCCTTGGTGTTGTTTTCTTCAGACCCCCCTTACCTTCCATCTTTTGGCCTTGCAAAATCTTAGAACAATTTTCACAATGCCAGGCAAGCTTGTCAGGAAGAAGTTCAGGCTTTGTAAAATATGCCAAACAACTATCTATAGAGACTGGCGCATCTGTATTATCAACTTCACACGGATCAGTGTCACAGCTGTTTCCTGCTACAAAACTTGTTTCTGTCATTTCATTTGCTTGGAACTCAATGCTCATGTCACCTGACCAGGATTTTGCATTGGGATCAGGAATCATCTCAGGCTCATTAAATAAGTCCCCGAAGCCATCAAAGTCTAACACGTCTGGCTTGCAGCTAGCAAGAGATGTGGAGGCCTCACTTTCTTTTCTCATGATCTCTTCGGCAGTTGAGGTTTCCTCTTTATAGGGAAGCAACAGAACTTCTGAACTTTGAACCTGTAAAGGGAGCTCATCTTCACAAGAATTACCCCGAGAAGAATAGAAGTCCAACTTTGATTCCCTATTAGGAGAGCAACCCTGACTCAGCAATTCCGAACTATCCTGTAACATGCCATTCTCGATATCTTGCTTGTTTTCAGAATCTTGAATAGCTGAGGTATCATAGTTTTGTGGAACTAAATGGCACTTGGCAGAAACTTCAACTGGTTGTGCATTACCTAGCCATAAAACACCATCTGAGGGGCTCGTAATCTGCTCCGCAACACCTTTGCAGACCTTCTTGTCTCCAGAATCTTGAGCATCTGAGATATCCTGATTCTGAGGAACTGAAACTAGGAACTCCGATGCATTACCTGTGTCAATATAATCCAACCAAGGAGAATCATCAACTGATGCCACTGATTTTTTGGGAACAGGTACACTTTCAAGGTAATCCATCCAAGAAGAATCATCAACTGGAGCCACCGATTGTTTGACAACAGGTACGCTAGATGGGAAAAGAGAAGAACCATTCCTTTCTGATGGATCAGGATCAGGATCAGGCTCATGCTTTGGCAATATGGGGGAGGACTTAGCACTCTCCTTTGAACGAGTTCTCCCACCTTTCTTAGGATGCAACTTTGGTTTTCTGAGTCTTGAGACTGTTGGGGTCCTCTTAGGTGGAGATTTTTTAGTTGGCACTGGCAGTGAGAGATCCAAAAAGGGCTCATAAACAACCGATGAGTGCCCACACTCCATGCAGCAAACAGAACTTGAGAGTTGGCCCCCAAATATTGCATCTACAAAAGTGGGACCACAATCCGAAGTTCTTCCATCTTCCCCAAAAGAATTCCGTAATTTTCTCATTCCCAACTGCTCAGTATACAACCCATCAAGCAAGCACCGGAGCAATTCATGGCTGTCCTGTTCCTGGTATCCCCTAAATTGGGGAGCTTTAGCACAGATGCACCCAAAGAAGGATTTTGGATTTATCACACTCCCTGAATCCACTTCCAGACTTATTTCACTGAAAAGCTTCTTTAAAGCCATAGTCAGGGGCCCAGCAGAACAGTCTATCTTCATGAAGTAATCCCGCAACATACCAATGGCAAAAAGATTCTGCATTACTGAATTGAAGAAGCAAGTATTTCCAAGGTTAACCAAGCCCTTTACTCTATGACCACCATCTAAAATTCCTGATCCAGTGTTGTCTAAAACCATGCTGTTCCCAGCACTACTACCACCAACCGAAACATCTTCATTATCAAGTGAAGCCCCTACAGAGGATTGACCCTTGATCAATTTCACAACATCCCATAAGATATCTTTCTGCTCACCATTGTCTTCTAATCTTTCTACTGGAATTTGTAAATTACATGGGAAGCACCAGCGGAGTTGAGGATTGTCAAATTGAATAACGCAGGGATGACGATATTGTCTGGCGTGCCTAGCAGCATGACTTTGGGGTGTTGTTGGCAATCCAATCCCTCCACAAGCAAAATGCCCACAATCCAAGCAGACCCAAATGGATTTTGAATTTGACTTTGCATTCAAATGACCTGTTCCTTTCTTCTTCCCAGCTTTACTCCTTCCCTTACCTGACCTCCGATCAACCGCATCTTCCCTACAATCTTCGCACCTAACAGATTCCACTGAACCAATTTTTGAAGAGATTTTAATCAAATCAACACCCTTAGTGAGATGGGTACATGTCTTTCTCTCACTAACAACTACTCCAGCACTTCCAATCTCATCCGTTGGATTCAAGTTTGGGGGAATGGTTTTAGGAGAAGCAGAGGAAACAGGCTTCTCCTTCTGAGTTGCTCGTGTCTTCTTTTTAGCCTTTTTCCCCATTAGTACTAGATGAATCCAACAGAACCGAGCACACTAAGATCTTCAAGCCAACTATCAAAAAAAACAAAAAAAAACAAAAAATCAGCCCAGAGAAATGGCCACAACAACCAGAGTTTAATTGGAAACAAGCAATCCAATCAAACACCGATTGTATGCATCAACGATACAAATTCTGAAAACCCATCAATAGATTTGTGTTCTCGGAAGAACACAGACACTACTTATGCATCAACAATACAAATTAGGAATCAATCAAACAGGTAAACAAAAAAGCATATATTAAACAGAAAATATATATATATATATATATATATTTATTTAAATATCTGCTCACCTAGAAATCTGAATGCAGAAGCAACCGAGATTACTTGCAGAGTCTTCAATCGATACGCATTACTCTTGGCAGAGAGAGAGACCTCGTTTTTTGTAAGATTAGAATCTGAGGTAAGGATGATAGTAGAGTTGCGTTCGCATTAGATGGGTCGTCCGCAACTTCTCTGCTCAATGGAAGAGAAGAGAGAGTGAGTTGGAAAAAGAGGGGAAGAATGAAACGTAAGAGAAGGAGCATGGGTTACCTGAGGTTAAAACTGTAATAACAGTGAAAGACAGACCAGATGGAGTGGTACCCTTCGTTTCATTCTAGATTATCTCCAAATCAACTATACCGGTTGGTTAGAGGATCATAGCGGTCCATTCAACTGAATGACTAGGGTCACAATTTTTCTTGAATTGTAATAAATCTAGAATTAAGTGGCTCTTTTTTTTTTTTTTTTTTTTTTTTTTTTTTTTTTTTTTTAGGGTTTCCACTTGTCCCCTCTCAATATTATGGGCAATGATTTTTTGAGTTGGACACAAGGATGCTCGTCCCACGAAGGAAACATGAATCATTTTGGTTTTTGAAACCTTATATGTAGGCATAGTCCGTTTTTCGACAAAAAACTTTGTTCCTTACAAGTTTTACCAACTTTGTTCCTTACAAATTTTAACAACTTAAGAATTTATTTGTTCAGAATAGAAAGATAAGCCCATTGACCGATGACCATAGCCACACCCTCCAAAGGCTCAACTCTAGCCTATTGCACAAAAGAAAAAAAAAAAAACTCTAGTCTAAGGAAGTTAATCGGTTCAATTTTGGTGTATACGGTGTGGTTCAATTCGGTTCACATTTATTTGGTTGAAATCAAAACTGCACCACTTACTGAAACCACACCCGTTTAGTAAACGGTTTCAGTTCAATAATTTTTAAACGGTGTCGATTTCACGATTTTAAACGGTTTTGATCCCGGTTTATTCCATACGGTTTGTAATCAATTTGCTAGTTTATTCGCATGCTTACTAAAATTTGCTTTTGTTGATAAGCGTTTCAATCTTGTATCAAATTAAATTAGGCATTGAACAAGTAAGGATTTAACTACATAATTACGTAATATGAATAAATTATTGAATAGATTGTTGGACAGCCTCTGTGATCCTTAATTCTTCTTTAAATTAAACCATTATGTTTTGTTAAAACAACCAAATATTTAATCATTATACGGGTTAATCAGATTGGTTTTGACGATTTAAACAGTTCGATTTTCACGATTTCAATTTCGTTTGAAACCAATGGGTTAAACGGTTCAAACCAATCCGACCCATTTAACTAATCAGTCTTAAACTTGAAACCAAAATTGAACCATTTATTAAACGGTATTGTGGTTTTTGTATAAACAGCTCGATTCAATTTCGATAAACAGTTTCGGTTTCAAATTCACATCCTTACTCTAGCCTATACAAAGATAAAGGTGCCTCTCGACCTCCAACCTCAAAAAACAAACCACATAGCCTCCATTCGATATAAGTGGTGTGCACTATACACACCGCGCAAGAAAAATATTTTGGACTTTCAATCAAGGACCAAAACAATTCCAACCCTAGATAAATGGAGATGTTCTCTTACACTCGTGATAAAAAGGGACGTGTTGTTAAGCAATGTTTGCCCTAGATCTTGTTCTTGAGATTAAATTATGGGAAAAAGCTAGGCATAGCGCTAGCATATCATAAGCTAGCATCTACTGCATCTATTTCGCTTCTTTCACCTTCTGAAATGATTGCCATGATCCTCCTATATGGTATCCCATCCCACACCCAATTGGTGACAACTGCTTGCTTATCAGTGACCACACACAAGTAGTGTGCCTGTCCCTATTATAGGTGAATCCAACTTCTTATGTTGGAGAAGCAAAATGTGTATCTCTGATGGGCACTTATCATTTGAGATATGCCTGCAATGTTGGAATTGTGTCCATCAAACACGTACTTTCATGTTTTAAACTTATTAATTAGGGAGAGGTATAGGAAAGCCGAAAGGATGCAATGGCATCAGGAAAGCTAGGGAGGTGAAAGCCGTCAGATTCAAGTAATTCAATGTGAATCGATGGATGGGGATATAACTTTATAGGAAAAAGTTAAATTAATCTGCCAAAATACCCTACAGAACTCTGCATAATACAGTGTTATTTCTGTTGTAAGATAAAAATACACACACACTTTACAGTATTCATATAAAGATGCAGTGTTTACAAATGAGATATCGTCTTCTCATTTTGGAAGGGGAATGTGTGAATCCACTTTTTCTCCTTTCCAAGCAACTACGTCATTCTGGATCTGCTAAACCAATGGGTACCGCGAGTAGGCTTCTCTAAAATCGCATCAACATTGAGCACATGTTACCATTCTCTTTCTCTACTCTCCTAAACATAAATGGAAGCACTTGTTGAGAGATGATGGGAGAGTTGGGAGGAAGGGAGAGACGATGGGAGAGTTGGGAGGAAGGGAGAGGTGAAGTTAATGTATAAGTAGAATGGCGGAGAGAATGGTTTGATGGAAGCCTGATGATAGGGAGGGAAGGCTGAAAGTGTCTCTAGAGTAACGGGCAATCCAAGACCTGTTACCAATAATTGGATTTTTGGCCGGAGTGGCTAAAAGTGAAGTGGAACCATTGTTGAGTGGAGAAGCTTTGACGATGGGTAATTGACCCATTCCCATTGGCGATCAATTCTTCATACTCCCACGAATCATCAAAGAACAATCAGTGCTGTAAATTTCTCTGGCAATATGGAACATGTTCCTTGACTATTTTGGATTGATTTGGCCTGACATTATTGATTTACCTCAGCTAGTTCAGTGGTGGATTCGAAAGCGCAGGGTGATGGTTCTTAGGGATCCTTGGTCTATGGGGCTTATCATTGTGGCTGAAAATATTTGGAAGGAAAGGAATTCCAGAAGATATGAGAGTAGAATGCTCTTTCAATTCTCTATCTTTGATAAGATAAAAAGAGACTTCCAAGATTATAAATTTGTCATCTCTGATCGAATTTTCCATTTCCCTGATCTCATGTGCTGTTGGCGTTTGGGATTGATTATTAATTCTAAATGTCCCCTAGAGATTTTGGGAATTTTTTGGCGTAAACCTCTTTCTGGTTGGGTTAAATTAAATGTGGATGACAGCTCCATGGGCAACCCTGGTAGGGCTGGTGCAGGTGGAGTAATTCGAAGTGATCTGGGAGTTGTGATTGGCTCTTTTAAGAGATTCCTTGGAGTTCAAACTAATTATGCAGCAGAATTTCAAGGTTTGATGGCAGGTATTCAAATGGCCAAAGATCTAAGAGATTCATCTCTATGGATCGAGTCAGACTCTGTAGCAGTGGCAGTGGTAGTATAAGCTAGATCTATTCCATGGTTTGTTGCTCAAGATTGGATCTCCATGGAGCCTTTCTTGCTCTCCATTGTTTGGAAAATTTCTCACTGTTTTAGAGAGGCAAATAGCATAGTTGATTTTTTGGCTCGAGATGCGACAAAATCAGGATTATCCGAGACAAATGTCCAGCTTCCTAAGCACATTTGGGATGAGGTAGCTCATGATGCGAGTCTAGGCCTAGGTTTCGGTTTTAATTTTCCCTCCTGAGTTTTTTTCCTTGCTGATGGCAATGCCGAAGGTGGGAAAAAAATTCAGGTTTTAAATTTTTTCATGTAAATTCTTTTTCTCTTTTTAATGAAATTCTGAATCTTTAGCCAAAAAACAAAAAAAATCAAAGAACAATCAGTTACTATATGGAAACAAGCATCAGGGGAATCCATAAATAATGAATCATCAGACCTTTTCTCTATTTTAATTTAAATAATAATTGGCGTCGAGTCTGAACCCTGACGAGCAATCCACCAACTTCTACTTGGAGACTTAAGCAACTTGAAGAGTTGAGACTTGAGACCCTTTTTCTAAAATGGAATTAAAAGAGAGAGAGAGAGAGAGAGAGAGAGAGAGAGAGAGAGAGAGAGAGAGAGAGAGAGAGAGAGAGAGAGATGGATATATTGCTTCTTTCTGCTAGTAACAACTAGGTTGATGTCTTCATCACAGACAATAGATAGTTAAACAATTCATGAACAGATGTCAACTTCATTACCTATCTACAGTAGATAGCTTTAGCAAGAAGCCACCCTCCTCTTCTTACAATATCAAACTGAGCCTTGTTGGATTGATAGCATCAATTGATACAAGAGGACCAGTTGAGTTTGCTCAGATTTGGATAAAAAAAGAGAGCAAGGAATTGTAGAGATCGAGCTTCTATTCAAAACAAGCATAAACAATAATAAAAATCCTCTCTCATGTGAAACTATGATTAGTGTGATACTATGATTTGAAACCCTATGATATCATCCTTTGAATTTAGCTTTTTTCCATTCACTATTGTAAATTTGTAATGGTACTTGAGCTGAGAGTGAACTCTACAAAATGAATATTAGTGTAGTTCACTTACATGGTAGTGTCTATTGGTCTTATGCTTGTGGAGAGCTAGTTCTCTAATTTAACTGATCTGTTCTACATGTCTCTTTATGTATGTTAGTTCTGTGCCTAGCTTCTAGATATTAACTTGAGTAGTTCGAATTAATATTTGAAACCCTGGGGCTGACTAGAACGGTGCTCAATAAGCAAGTAGGCTCCCAGAGACAGTTGATTAAGGGGGATTGAACTCTTACTAGTCATCAAAATTGAATATCTTATGGTTCTTGTAGACACTTTGTGTAATGTGGACACTGATAGTCTTGACACTTATGTTTTTGTATGTTTCTTGTAAAAATTTCACTGCAAATGCTATGTGGAATACCTTAATCCACATTAGTCACCAATAACCCCACAACTGTCCTTGTCACTAGCCTTTCTTTAGCCATCAATAGGATTTGTTAGTCCTTGGAATTGGCCATTATCTTTAGTGACTTCATAATGTAAATGAGACATGTTAGGGAAAAAAGGGATGAACTTGAGATTATCTTGGCTAGTTGGAATGAATCTTCATCATTAGCAACAATTATGATGAGTTTTGGGTATTATACTGTGGTAGATTTGGTTAAAGAGCAGCCATAGTGATAAAGTTTTTTGTTTTTTTTTGTTTTTAAGAGGTCTAGTCCCAAAAGCAAGGAATGATTGTTCTACGGGGTGCTTAAATGGCCACTGGGATGATCAACCTTATATGCTCTCTCATCATTGGATGCAAGCTTTTGAATCATTAGTGGTCATATGAAACTATGAAGGAATTTTCAACATTTCATTGATTAAAAATCTGAAACAGAGGAATCTTTGCTTATGTTGGAAAAGAAAGATAGTCCATGTAATTTCAAGGACTAAGCTTAGCTCAGATCTTCCTACAACTAGCTGAGTTGAGAAGTTTGTCGATGCCTTCTATTGTATTTGCTGTGTTTTTTGGATACTGTATGTACACATGAATGTTAAAAAAAAAATTAATCTGGAGAAAAACTTTTTGGAAGAACATTTAAGTGAATTATGCTAGACTATACTATGGTTATGCAAGAAAAACTGCAATGATATCAATGCATGGATAATGGTTTAGAATTTATGATCAAATTTTTTTTTTTCCTGCTTGAAGTTACACTAGAGCTGTTTTCTAAGAATGTAAGTTCATGAGAAACCCCCAACCCCAAACCAACCCAAAGGAAAAAAAAAAAAAAGATTGCCATTGCGTACTCCTTGGAAAGCAAGTTTTGTGGTAAGTTCTTATGGTTACTTGTAAATACTAAACTCTTTTTATTGGTCTTTAGCACAAATTGGTAGAGCACTTGGAATATGATGAGCATCAGAGCATGTCTCAAACATGTTCCAAGGGGATGGTGGTTCGAATCTACGATGACCTTTTAGTTAAAATGTTCATATAAAAGTCAGTTAAGGCAATCATGGAAAATTAAGTGCGAATAACAATTGTCATGGGGATAGCATCATAAAAATGAGAAGATAGACAAAAATATCTCAAATTATAAAAAGAAAAAGACAAAATTAGATTAAAAAATAATATTATTTATCCAATATTAGTTTTGAAGTCAGAAAAATAGAAACTATAAAGTCTTAAATTTTATATAAAAAAAAATTGCTTACAATTTATTAATTATGGATGGTTTCACATTTTCTTTGAAAAAATCAATTGTATTAAACATACTAGTGTTTTCAGGAAAGTTAAAATCTAGGAAGATGACAAATGGCAATATTGTAGGTTTGGTACTATCGTAATGATGACAAGTGGAATTTTGTAATTATATTATATTTTATAAGTGGAATTTTGTAATTATATTATATTTTATAAGTTGATTTTAAGGGGTTTTGTGGTTGATTTTGGTCAATTTCATTTTGATTTGGATTTAGATTGATATTGGCAACTATTGATTTGATCTCAATTTCGTGTTTCAAATTGATCCTAGGGTTTTTTGGATTGGATTGTGGGTTTTAAGATTTGAGTGCCTATTCTAGGATTTTTGGGTCCAATTTCGATTTTATTTGAATCAAAATCTTTAAGGACTGGTTCGATGTCAGATTCTAATTTAAAATCCTTGGTCGATTTGGCCAATTTGGATCAATCCTAATCTTGATCATAATAGAACAGCCAAATCTAAGATTTTTAGTATTGTTGGTTTTCAGAATTTGAAGCATTTATGGGATTGATTCTGATTGATTTGGATCGGATCTAGACCAAAATCAATAGGGATCAATTCACTCTTTGGAGTTTGAGTTAAAATCTTGGTAGTAGCCAATTTGTATTGGAACTGGTCGTGAACTATCCAACTTAAGTGGTTCTAGAATAGTTATTTCAGAATTGGAATCACTAGAGATAACATTTCTACCATCAGTTTCGAGTCTAAAATCATTGGTTGAATTGACCCTAGCAATCTATTCAAGCTGTTTAGGAATGATCAATTATAGGGCTTTTGTGATTGATTCCGACCATTTTTGATTATCCATTGTCAATTAGTCGGGTTGATTAGATTTTGATCAAATTGATCTAGATTCTGTCTAGTATTAGACCAAATAGAAATAAAAAGTTCAATTTCAGTCCAAATCAGTGTGGTTTTATTGGGTTGACATAACGTCTTCTTATCAATAACATGTTCTCGTTGTAAGTTTTTTCTAGTTTTTATAAGGTTTTCTTTCTATAGTTTCGATTCGATTGATCTTGTACGATTCGAATTTCTACCGGTTAGATAAGAACTCAAATCGATGAGGATTAGTTTCGTTTTTCTTAATCAATCCAACCCGCTCGGACCGGAAATAGACACCTTTACTCAAAAACAATAGATTCAACGGTTAGTTTAAGTTTAAATTTTTTTTGAAACCCAAGTTTTCTTTTTTGGTAAGATTCAATCCCAAGTTGGACTTTCAAGGGAAGAGGAATTGAGATTCCAAGTCTTTTAAAACGTGGTGATGTGTCTCTGAAATTTCATTTTTATCCTTCTTTTAGACACTTTGTCATAAACAGTGATGCAGTAGCTTTTCAGTTTTCATTGGGAATATAGACCTGTAAATTACTTTTTCAATCCTTTTGGACCAATCATCTCTTTCATAGTATGGGCATATTAAGTAATTAAAAGTAGGTTACAACACTTTTGTAACCTACCTAAACCCTTATGTAATATTGTAAAGACGAGGGGATAGATGGTAATTAACTACTACTTTGGGGGACATAAGAATTATGTTTTCTTATGTCTACTTTAAGTGTCCTTATTTGAGAATATTTGTAATTGGAACCTTGGGATGCAGTAAAAACAAAATCGCATATAGATTTTTCAATGGGATCTTACATTCTGCCCAGTTTCAGTAGCTAAGGGTTTTTCTACGGCAACATAATTTTATAAATATAACACGTTATGGAGGAGAGGGGATCATCCACACAAGGCTACCTGCTTCCTACGATTTCTCCATTCTCTCTCTCTCTCTCTCTCAGTGTGAGGCTAAGGTTTTGAAACTCAGGTTGCGGGGAACGATGTCTTCTAGGTGGTTACTGTTAGTGCTGCCAAGGTGATCGTTGCGTAGTTCCCTTCGTTGGTAGATTATGGAAGTGTTAATTTCTTTGTTTTATGTGGAAAATAGACCTTTATCTAGGTGGTGATTTTCTGTTATTAAGATCTTTGAACCCTAGTTTGGTTTGATGGCCCAGGAAGTCCAAACCGTCCAATCATTAGAGTGGCAATTGTACTGGGAATAATTGGTAAACTTCACCAAACCAAAATTAGGTACGTTGATTTTTGTGGGCCTTTGTTAATTTCGTGTACACTATTTTGAATTAGATTGTTTGCACTAACCTGCATTATGTATCCGCATACACTATATCACATGCTCATCACACGGGCACCCAGCAACCCTTAATCCTCATATCGTCGAGTATATTAAGAGGATGCATCCCCATTTCTCTTAACCACATGTCTGTGCAGACAAGGTGAGAGGTATATAAGATGCTCCTTGGTAAGGGCAATCCTTGATGTCATAAACCAAACCAATTTCATGTATCATGTAAGGAATAGATCTTAACAGACAAGATACGACACAACTAATTGTATTTGGTGAATGAACTATTCAAAAGGGATTGGTTTAATTTCCTCTATCCATTCA
>NC_056558.1:15035677-15070492 GCF_013358625.1 Macadamia integrifolia
GGTGTTTGGTACCTTTGTGTACTTGAGGAGTTATTTACATTTAATGCTCTAAGGTTTTGGGTTGGACCCTCCTATATCTACTACACTTTCCTTTATTATTATTATTTTTTTAATTGCGTGGATTGTTTATTTTCAGTTATTTATTTATTTAATTTTAATTGCGTGGCTTGCGTCTTTAAATTCTTAGATGACGAATGGTTAGGACGTTATTTTTAGGACGGTAATTAGAATTAGATCACAACCATTAATCAGTTCACTTTCGCATTATTAAAAGAAATAAAAAATAAAGTGGCTGCTCTCCCTGTGTTTGACCCGTAGCTACACTGATCCGTACGCTTGCGGTTACATTTTAAATCTCAAACACCTAGTTTGGTTTGATGGCCCAGGAAGTCCAAACCATCCAATCATTAGAGTGGCAATTGTACTGGGAATAATTGGTAAACTTCACCAAACCAAAATTAGGTACGTTGATTTTGTGGGCCTTTGTTAATTTCGTGTACACTATTTTGAATTAGATTGTTTGCACTAACCTGCATTATGTATCCGCATACACTATATCACATGCTCATCACACGGGCACCCAGCAACCCTTAATCCTCATATCGTCGAGTATATTAAGAGGATGCATCCCCATTTCTCTTAACCACATGTCTGTGCAGACAAGGTGAGAGGTATATAAGATGCTCCTTGGTAAGGGCAATCCTTGATGTCATAAACCAAACCAATTTCATGTATCATGTAAGGAATAGATCTTAACAGACAAGATACGACACAACTAATTGTATTTGGTGAATGAACTATTCAAAAGGGATTGGTTTAATTTCCTCTATCCATTCAATTCTACAAAAGAGGATATGTAATGATTTAGAATTGGGACAATGTGATATGGTACACTATGTGTCAATCTTACAATAATAACAAACTAATTTTTATCCTAACTTAATGGGGTTAGCTACATGGATCTCACAAAACCAAGTAGGAAAAACTGTGATCTAAACAGAGAAAGGGCGAATGAAGGGATGCATAATTGAAAGGGGGGAATGAAAGGAGAAGTGAAAATCAAAATCGACGAGAAGGACAAATGAAAGAGGAGTAAGAGAAAGAAGCACAACCCAGTAAGTCAGGAGAGTATCCGCTAAATGGGATTGGTAACTTGGATCCTTACTCTCAATAGGCTCTATCTAAGGTCATACTTAGTATAAGAGACAAACTATGTATGCCATTTCTCACAACTTCTCCGATGGTCATTTTAGGTATGCCTCTAGTTCTTTTTGCTCTATCAATCGGCAGCATATCACTAATCCCTACTGGGGCATCTCTATGTCTTCGTTGAATTTGACCATACCATCTCAAACGACTTTCTTAAAGCTTGTCATTGATTGGAGCGACTATTAGATCAGCTCTAATACTTTCATTTTTGAATTTTTTTCTTTTCTTTTCTTTTCTTCTCTTGATAACCAAACATACATACTCTTTTTATTTTCTCACTATTTCTTCTCTATTCTTCTCTTTTCTTTTCTTTTCTTTTCTAGATTCTTTTTTCTTTTCTTTTCTTCTCTTGGCTACCAAACATAGCCTTAAGAGAGAGATAGATACATAGGAAATCATTGTGTAATCATTAATTTTTTGTCTTATTATCTTTTCATATTTTCTCATGTTTTCGGTAAGAAAATTTTTGAGTGAACAAAAGAAAATTTCACGATTCCCAAGGAAAATTTTGAATTTGAAAAGGGGAATCCTTCTCATGGGTGAAGACATACCAAGTGCAAAGAAAAATTCATAACCCAAGGAAAAAAGTACAAAAATTGTACTTTTTTCTTTTCTTTTCTTGGCTACCAAACATAGCCTTATGAAACAATCAGAATTTCCTCATCACCCTTCCTATGACATGACTAAGGGGACTATTTATTAGATTCAATTATTATCTTGACAGCAATATTTTTGCTAGGAGTATTCAAACCATTAGTTGTAAAATATTTATTTGGAAAATTCACGCTAGATTCAATTCTTATCTTGACACTAACATTTCTTCTAAGGATATTCAAACAATTAGTTGTAAAAGTTTTTATTTGGAAAATTCATATTGGCATATATCAGACTTTCTTATGTGAATCTTGGGTAGGGATCCTTGGAGATATTTTCTCTTTTGGGACAGGTGGAGATCTTTTCCCTTTTATGGCCATCTCACCAACCATATAACAAGCACCGGGTTACACCATTGTGCTCAAAGCGCTTCTTCTTGTCCCCACTTTTAAGTATAGATTGAGAGATATGGCTTGTTTTTTTGGATTGCCTACTGCCTTTGTCCTTCTTCTTGCCTTTGTTTTGGTCGTGCAAGTTTCAAGTGTTAGTTCAAATTTCTTCTCTCTTTCTCTCTCTCTCTCTCTCTCTCTCTCTCTCACTGAAAATTGTGATGCATTTCATAAATTGTAGGTTCAGTTAACAACTAATAGTGATGCTACCTATCAACCTGTAAGTTCCCTTTACTTTGCATGTCAAATTTATATTTAGGCATTTGGTGGCAAGTTTTTTTTAACTTTGTAAAATATATCAACTTGATCCTCAGTTAGATGCCTTAATTGCAATTATTCATCTCTCATCTGGATTCATTCTTGCTCAGAGAACTCAACAAGCCATTAAGTTCTTCTAGGGTCAGTGAGTGCCTTTAAATGATTCGTGTTTCCTTCTTGTTCTAGATACGGCTAATGGAGCCAAGGTCCTCGCATGAACTAGGATAAATCAAGGTTGCAAGTATCTAGCCTAGATTGGGCTATTATTAGATGATATTGTTAGGATTGTCATTGGAGTCCAATCCTTCCTTGCCATAAACCAAAATGTTGATGTTGAGAGTTATAGAGTTATTGTCCCTCCAATATGGTATCCGAGCCAATTTTTCTTTTTTATCTTCCCTAAATTGTTTGTCCACGTGTAGAGTCAGGTATATTGAAGATGCGTGGGGAAGGGTTAAGATATTTGGACATGTAGACTTATACTCCCACATTGGTTTGTTATGGTGTTTGGTACCTTTGTGTACTTGAGGAGCTATCTACATTTAATGCCTTAAGGTTTTGGGTTGGATCCTCCGATGTCTACTAAACTTTGGTTTATTATTTAATCATGTCTGTTTTGTGAACTCAGTGAAGTGAATAGGTCCTTGGATCTTCGTAAACATATAAATTTTGTTGAAAATTTTTGTCAGCTAATGTCTTCTCTTCTTCTTTTCACTTTTTCTTTTTAAAATACGTAGATGGGTGGAGAAGGGTCTCTTCGTCCCGAAGGTATGGAACTCACTCTTTCTTTTGAACTCTCACTTAATCACATCTAAATGTTCATAATTAATGAAATACTTAGCTAATAATATAATCTAATTTGACAGATTGTGCCAAAGCATGCGCTTATCGATGTTCTGCAACGGCTCACAAGAATAACTGCTTGCTCTTCTGCAACATGTGCTGCAAGAAGTGTTTGTGTGTCCCATCTGGTACTTATGGGCACAAGGAGGAATGCCCATGCTACAACAATTGGAAAACCCAGGAAGGGGGGCCCAAATGCCCATGAAACATATAATTTTAGCCTATGAGTAGGAATTTTACGGTGCTTATTATTATTATGTTAATGGGAACTTGAACCAGTGATTTGAATAAGCTAAATAATTATTTTTATTATCATGTTGTGTCCACTTTATCACAGTTTATCGCACTCTCTTGATTAGCAAAGAAGCAAGATGAAAATCATCAATACCAAAAATAATTTCTCTATTTGCTTTATCTAGGAGAAAAACTATTTAAAAAAAAAATGGAAATACCTGTTGGTTTTACAATTTCTAGGAAATAAATTTCAAAAAGAAGTAAAAAAAGTAAATACCAATGAAGTCGGGTGTACGAAAAGGGAAGGAGAGAGAGAGAATAGTGGCAACCTCTGCTCTAGAATGAAGTGTTGGGGATTCTTTACCATATTAAACATATGAATAACCCTATAGTGTTTAGAATACAAGAATCATCAACCAATCATAAAAGATTAATCATAGGTGTAGTCCCTAAACCAAGAACAATAAAGTATCCTATCTTAAAATACATAACCATATAGATTTACCATATCCATAATAATCAATGGGACAACCATGACATGAACCATAAATGGGAATAAAGAAGTACCTGTGTCCCATGAACATAGATCATGAACCTCTGTCCCATGTGGTTAAACATTACTCCCATGAAGATGACAATGAACTACGCAAGTGGAGTCCTTCTACTGAGATCTTCTGCAGCCTCTTACTCTAGGGTTTCCTCTCTTTCTGTGCACTTGCTCTTGTGAGAAAGCCGTGCTCCCAAAACCAATAAGGCATTAAGTAAAGTAACAGCTGCAGGGGCCGTCAGTATTCTATTTATAATAGAATCCCTAAAACCCTATTCCACTCTCACAATGGAAAGAGCTAGGAGTTTTCTAATCAGAGTGAGTCTATAATTGCTTGGGCCCAATGGATTAATCGGTATCAGTTAAGCCCACATAAAAATCCTAACAATCTCCCACTTGGGCTACACTGATATTGATGTCTTTCCATTGACTCCTGGCCAAATAATCCAAAGACTGAACACTACTCAAACAAACTTTGATCCAATCAATAATCTCTACTGTTGAACAATAGTAGAAAATACACCTCAATATACGGCATATAACTATCTAATGTTACAGACAATAGAAAATTATCAATCCAAATCGCCTGGAAACGTATATATAAGGAGTTGATATCATACCTGTGATCACATGAACTATAGATCTCCTTATAGGTCCTTTCTTGATCTAAAGATCAGCCTACCTTGAAAACCTTATGACTGATCGAACCAAGTGGGAGAATAAAAGTATGGATCTTAAGCTATTTTATGTGGCTCGACCAGTGGGAGAATAAATTCGGTATACTAGGTTGCTAGTGGGAGGATGTTACTAGTAGAAGGTCAGTCTACTAGGTTGCTAGTGGGAGATTAAATTCAGTGTTCTATATTGTTTTTCATGCAAAAGAATTATTTGGAGTTTTGTATTGATTTATTATTATCATGATATTGAATAATGATTTATGGGTTCAAATATATAAGTAAATTCATATTCATGTCATTTTGTACTTGAATGTTTTGTTTGAAACACCCTATGATGGATAAATATATTAGAATTAAACTGAGTGTGAGCTTCCGCACATTTTATGCTGCACAGTATATTTCTAGGAAGCTATGAAAGGATTTGATGGAATCCACCAAAGTGGCACATCCTATTATTTCATAGTTTTTCCAAGCGCAGCAAAGTTGGTGACATTTGCCCAAAGGTGATGTCACCCAAGTTAAAGAAAATACATGTATGGAAAGGACTATAACTTAGAGGTTTCTAAACCCACATGTGATAAAAGTAATTGTATTTTCACAGTAAATTTGGATTTACAAGAGGACCAGTACATTCTTAGCCCAAAGGATAGGAATGTAGTTACGGTTGTGACTCTTGTGTGTTTTATCTGCTAGATGTACATTTATTGTGTAGTTTATCTGCTAGGTGTACATATTAAATTTTCTAGCCCGATTATTTGGTGTGTATGATTCATACCTGAGATTTTTTAGGGTTACTTGATCTGGTTTTAGCTCTCAGGGAACCCAAACAGGTGTTGTTGCTGAACAAAGCACAACTGAAGGGAAATAGGAACAATTTTATTGCCCTATTAAGTTTATAATGACTTCGGAGTAATTTTGAATTGATTTTATCTTAAATTCTGTTCTCTGAATTATTTGTGTACATTTATGCTTCATTTGTTTGTGTTGTCTCTGATTGTGTAAGAAACACATTAAAGCATACACTTCTGTACATATATTATTCTCTAATGTGGAAAACATGATAGGAATGAGTGAAACCCACCAAAGTGGTACATTCAGTTCAATTGTGTGTTTCCCAAGGTAAAGGTGACATTTGCCCAAAGGTGATGTCATCCAAGTTTATCGGCAAAGTACTCAAGAGCCATATTTTCTAACATTGGTGTTATTGAGGTTTTTGACATGCTTGGTTAGTGGGAGTTTTATGATCTCATTTAACCAAAGATATCATGGTGGCAAAAGCCAAAGTTTAAAGGTTGTGCTTGTTAAGATTTATTGGCAGTGCTTAGCCAAGGTAATTGACGATATTTTGTTAGAATTTGTGATGTATGGTGGTATTTAGCCTATGTCCAAAGAAGTGGTGGTTTACCACAGGCGGTTTGCCAAAGTTTGTGATTTATGGTGGTATTTAAGCTAAATCCATGGAAGTGGCAGTTAGCCACAGGCGGTATGCCAAAGTAAGATATTAATTCAAGAAAATGGCAGTTTGCCAAGTGTTGATTAATATCAAAGTTTTTTACCTGTGAGGTTTTCAAGGTAGGCTGATCTTTAGATCAAGAAAGGACCTATAAGGAGATGTATATTTCATGTGATCACAGGTATGATATCAACTCCTTATATATACGTTTCCAGGCGATTTGGATTGATAATTTTCTATTGTCTGTAACATTAGATAGTTATATGCCGTATATTGAGGTGTATTTTCTACTATTGTTCAACAGTAGAGATTATTGATTGGATCAAAGTTTGTTTGAGTGGTGTTCAGTCTTGGGATTATTTGGCCAGGAGTCAATGGAAAGACATCAGTATCAGTGTAGCCCAAGTGGGAGATTGTTAGGATTTTTATGTGGGCTTAACTGATACCGATTGATCCATTGGGCCCAAGCAATTATAGACCCACTCTGATTAGGAAACTCCTAGCTCTTTCCATTGTGAGAGTGGAATAGGGTTTTAGGGATTCTATTATAAATAGAATACTGACGATCCCTGCAGCCATTACTTTACTTAATGCCTTATTGGTTTTGGGAGCACCGCTTTCTCACAAGAGCAAGTGCACAGAAAGAAAGGAAACCCTAGAGTAAGAGGCTGCAGAAGATCTCAGCAGAAGGACTCCACTTGCATAGTTCATTGTCATCTTCATGGGAGTAATGTTTAACCACATGGGACAGAGGTTCATTGTAATATCCCGCTTCTTAAACCCGGTCTGATTTCGTGGTTGAACCGGTTTAACCATACAGGAACTGAGCCAGAGGATGTTAGAGCGAGTTCCTTATGGGCTATGATGGCACGGGTGACCTTAAACACCGGCTGGCCCGACAAGTCCGAGCCAGTGCCAGAAGAGACGGGAGTGCCCAAACCGTGTACGTGCACCTACCATAAGGCTATGTAAGGATTGAACAGGTATTATATCCGTATTTTAAGGTTATATACGTATGCTACATTTTATGCTTGGGGTAGGGTCCGAGCCGAGGTCCGAGCCCGGTCAAAATCCCAAGTTTTTACTCTCGGATGGGTATGTCAGGTGGGTACACCCACCCACCTGAGTGACCCATCCATCACTATTCACTTAAATAGGAATAGTATATAAAGCTTTATGATTTCTTTTCTTTCCATTTATTACCCCGTACGTTTGGTGAGAAAAGTAAAGAGGAGAGAGAAAAAGAAAGGGAAGAAGGAAGGAAGAGGAAGAAAGGGAGGATTTCAGTGGCGCCGAAGCTCGATCTTGCCATTCCGGTGCCGGGAGAGTAATCTTCAACTCGAGATCTACAGTTGGAGGTAAGAAAAGCTGGGTTTTATAAACATTCGCCAAACCCACGCCTTAAACCCTTGATTCGAGTATGATTTCTTAAGATCTTGTAAACACCTCTTGAAATGATGGATCTAAGGTTTAATAGATGATTTAGGTGTTGATCTTGAAGGATTTGAAGAGATATTGACAAGGTAGAAGGAGCATTGTGAGTTGGAAGTGATTTGGAGGGTTTGAAGTCATTCTTGAGCAAAGAAGGTAAGATGGTTCCCCTCACTCGAATCTAACTTAGATCTAAGCTAGAACCCTCCTATGGGACTTTAAAGGTGTGAGGATTGGGTTGAGAAAAGCCCTATTTGGGTCCCCAAGGAATGGGGGAAGTTGAGAAGAAACTGGAGTTTTTCCGCCAAAACCGGCGGGTAGGACCTGTGGGTAGACCACCCACCTGAGTCACCCACCTGAGAGGACCAGAGGGGTTCTGGCCAAACCGGCGGGTAGGACCGGCGGGTCCTACCGGCGGGTCCATACCCGCCGGTCCAAAACCGGCGGGTAGGACCGGTGGGTAGACCACCCACCTGAGACACCCACCCGAGTGGCCAGAATGTGATTTTTAGGTCCGATCGAGCCCAAATCGGACGTGGGACCTTCTTTCGACGTTCTAAACACGATTTTGACGTCGGATTTCATTAATTTTGATTCTAAATTGGTGAAGTACTAACCCCGCTCAATTTTGTTAGGTTCACCAAAGCCTTCCCGATTCGCTCCGGATCCCACCCGTACCGAGCGGGACTCCTTGTACGCTACAAGTAAGTGGAGAGAGGACGGTTGGCCTTGTTTCAAGGCATTTGTTTGGCATTCATATAACCATATCTAATCTAGTCATGTCATCATGAATGTGCATATATGCTATGTTTACTTTCAATTGCAAATTAAATGAGATGTTATATGTTGAATGTGGACATCATGTTGCATAAAGCATTGATAGATTAGATGCCGTGGTCGGCTTGGAAACGAATGCATTAGTGGCCCGTGGTATGGGACACGGTGGCACTATGCAGTCGTACTGCATATAGGAGCATGCGGTATTAGGATTCTCACCATCCCGTGCTACGACCCTTCCCAAAAGGGGTTGAGGTGTTGGGTTGCCATTTGGGGGGAAGCAGGGGTCGCGGTTGTCGGACACTGTGGCGGTTAGGCATTACGCCCGGCGAGTCGTGTAGGACAGCCGGCAACCCCGGTGGTATTTCAAGAGGGCCAATCGTACTGCTTTTAAATTGCTGGAGTCAGCACTGTCATTTAAATTATTTACATTTCTGTTGAGAGCCGGTGGACGGCATTGTCTTTATTTTTCCGAGTACTCACGGTGGGCCTTCTCCAACAGCCCTATGGGCGTATCGCGGGAGGGAGTTCGCGGCTCGTACCCGGAGTATACGCGCACTGTGGTTGTAGTAGCACTAAAACCAAAGACTTAGTAATGTTGACTAGGCGTATGTGATTTAAAATGACTTGCATGGCATGTAGTGCATATGATATGTTGTGATGTGCGGACTGTTGTGTGTGGTCCACCTCTCTACTTACTGAGCTAGTGAGCTCATTCCACGTATACACCCCTTTTTAGATGATTTTGCAGGTCATGCATCTGAGGAGCATGGGGTGGGTCCCACAGTCGAGTTTCTTGAGGAGGACTGGTGGACCCCTGAGGAGTTTGAGCACGGCGTAGACTGCGCGTGTGAGAGCTGTGCTGCGGGACAGCGGTTCTGAGGCCGAGCTGAGCTCCAGCCTTGATACCGAGCCGAGCTGTGTACTCTGATGATTTTGATATTTTCTTGTATATACTTGATACTTGGACTTTATTCTTTTTGCGTATATATCATGCCTTCGGGCCCAAATGTATATAATTATGGTATCATCATTTGGGTATCAAGTATATGGAAATTATTTACAGGTAAAACTTAGTCTTCCGCTGATTTGATGAACTTGTGTTAGTGTGTGTATGCTGTGGTGGAATACAGTATCTGATGATCCTGGCAGGTTTGGGTTAACCGGTGTTAACTCGGTCACCGCTCCGGTTCGGGGTGAACGGGGTGTGACATTCATGATCTATGTTCATGGGACACAGGTACTTCTTTATTCCCATTGATGGTTCATGTCATGGTTGTCCCATTGATTATTATAGATATGGTAAATCTATATGGTTATGTATTTTAAGATGGGATACTTTATTGTTCTTGGTTTAGGGACTACACCTATGATTAATCTTTTATGATTGGTTGATGATTCTTGTATTCTAAATACTATAGGGTTATTCATATATTTAATATGGTAAAGAATCCCCAACAGCTATCGCCCAACCAAGTATATTATTGTTTGAGTTTAATAAAGAGGTGAAAAACATGATATTTTTATAACAAAAAGATAGAGAAATTATAGGAGGATAGTCAGGTTTGAACTCTTGTACCTGATTCGCAACATCAAGAGGAGGTAAGCTGTTAGAAATCCAGAATGAGACTTGTTGCAAAATAATATGGGGATTGGGTTTCTCAGAAGCAAAGATTACCTGATTCCTAAGTTTCCATATAAAGTAACAAGTAATGATAAAGCTACTAGAAAACCAGTCCAAATTATTCAAGGGTGTCCTTAGTATTGAAGAAGTACATAACTAAAGAAGTAAAAGATGAAAAGGAAGATGTTCAATTTTGAGTCTTAAAGGATAGGCTACCCAAACTCTTCGAGAAAATTCGCAAGAAATGAAGACATGCCAAGTATTCTCAAGGTTGTTGTGGCAACAACAAACCAAAAGATGGGTCTAGATCCACCCATTTTTGCAGGATATCTTTTGTGGGATTTCTTCAAGAACAAGTCTCCAAAAGAAGAGCTTAAATTTCGGGTGGATTTTGAGTTTTTAAAAATATTGCCACCAATGTAAGCAAGGGAATATGCATGCACACCTGTTTGGGCATCCATTAGAGTCAGTAGTAAGATGAGATTGGAGAAATCTGGTAGCAATTTTAGTGGACAAAGATCCCTTTTTTGAAGGAGCACCACTACTTTTCTAAGTTATTGGAAATGGGGATATGGATGCTCTTATTTGTAATGGTGGGAGGGAGTAATACATTTAAAAGACTAGTATGCCACTGATCCCCAGTCATAAAATCATTCACTTTAAGGGGCTGCATAGGAATATGCAAGTTGTTAAACGAGGCAAAAGAAGAAGTATGATCAAGGATCCAGGGATTAGTCCAAAAGTAAGTATCTAAACCATTACCAATTTTTAAGTAAATCAAAATTTTCAGAGAAGGTAAGATGCTTACAATGCCCTTCCAACAGATATATCCACTTTTTTTCAAAGTAAAAGGATAAAAAGTTGACCTATTCTGGAAACACTTGGATTCAAGACTTGAGCCCATAGAGAATTTTCATTAGTTTGGAGTCTCCATCCAAGCTTGAGAAGTAGGGCTTTATTTCGAGTTTCAGAGTCCCAGATGCCAAGCCCCCCTTAAGATTTGGGTTGCCATTCAACAAGGTGGAAGTTTTTGTTATTGTCCAAGTCCCCATTCCAAAAGTATAGATAGATGGAATCTAACTTCCTGCAAATTTCTTTAGGAAAAGCAAAACAAGACATAAAATAAACAATTATAGAAGAAATGGTAGATTGAATTAGAACCAATCATCCTGCAAAAGAAAGGAGATTGGCCTTCCAAGAAATCAATTTATTTTTTACTCTGTTGACCATATTGGAAAAAAATCTAGATTTAGATCTGTTGTGGAAAAGACCAGTGCCCAGGTAGGAAGAATTGGGGTTCATCTTTGAAAAACCAAGGGTGAGACAAAGATCCCTGAGCAAAGAAGGATAGACATTAGCATGGAAAGCAATGCTACTTTTATTAGAGCTAATAGTTAGACCAGAAAAATCTGAAAAATGTCTAAAACACATTTAATAGTGGCAATATCCTCTTTAGTAGCTTTGTAGAAAATAAAAGTGTCATCAACAAAGATTAAATGGGAAATTTCAGGGGCATACCTGGATACTTTAATACCTCTAAACTGATTAAGCTCTCCCTAGGTTGAAGGCGTGAGAACCCTTCCACTACCACAATAAAGAGGAATGGGCTTAGAGGAAAGCCCTGCCTGATACCTCTAGAAAATGATTGAAAATTGATCCATGCATTTTGATGGAAAAGGAACACGAGCTGCTAGTTAGTAAACTAATAAGATCCCCCTATTTATCACCTAAATCAAGGAAATACAAAATGGCTCTCAAAAAGCTCCATTCTAGTTTATCGTAGGCCTTTGCCATTTCTAATTTGATGGTAACAAAACCAAAGGTAACTTTTTTTGTGAAAGAGAGTGAAAAATCTTTTAAGCATTGATAATATTATCAGTAAATTTGTCTACCAAAAACAAAAGCAGGTTGACAAGGGAAGATAAACTTGTGGAGATGTGATTTGAGCCTGGTAGCAATGATTTTGACAATGATCTTATAAACAACATTGCAGAAACTAATAGGATGAAAATTTCCAAAAGATGATGCTTGCTCATTCTTGGCGATGAGGCAGATGAGGCCACATGAATGTAATTAGAACCATGTGATAAAAGGAACACACACATATATAATAAAACTGATAATAAAGTTTCAGCCTAAAATAGTAAGATGCATCCTACAACTGAAAATTGCAAGAATCATAAAAATGCTACTAAATTCCATGTAGTGAAATGACAATTCTCATCATTTTATGAAATTTTAAACTTACTTTTCACTTACTTCTCATACTTAATTTTGCTGAAATTTGGTTAATGAGCTGGGTACGGAACCTCTGAATTGTTCAAGTTTTATCAAACGTCTCCAAATTAGATACATGGTTATGGGCCTCTATATCCACAGTCACTTCCATTAACTCCTAAGTTTGCCGCATACCATTGAATTTGTATTTGAATTCTCTAATCTTAAATGGGAAAACCGAGAATCTTAGTTTTTGGGAAAAAAAAAAAAAAGTTAGAATATCCTTTTGTGCAACTTAACTCATAGTAGATTTTAATTAGCAAATTGGATCTTTGCATAAGTTGATCTCTTATTTGAAAAAAAGAATTACTTGTAATCAAAACAGTAAACCTTTTTTTTTTTTTTAAGGTGAAGAGGGGAAATAGATAACAACCATGGGCCTCCTAGTCAATTAATCTGCTAAAATCTTATTTTTTTTACCCTTTGTCTTATTCTCAAAAGTTTTAATGTAATACTTCATGTAAGGGTAAAAAAGGGTTTTTAAAAGGTTATGTCATTTAATAAAAATTTGATGCTAGTCCTTTATTTTCTGGGAGAGAGTTGCGAATGCCATCAGCTTTCTTTAAACTAGCGGCATACTATCACATGCATGGTTTGACACAAGAGGTCAATCATGAGGACTTATCAAAAAGGGGAGGAGATAGGATAATACATGTTGGGTACCACCTTTTTTGCTAGAATGCTGATCCTAAATTAAATAATTTTTAAAAATAAAATAAGGGTTTATAAGTATAGCAACAATCTTGTTGTAGCCAACTATAGTTACAACAAGATTTTTCCCTTAGAAAAAGGTTTGTGGTTATAAGTGTTATAATAGAGTGTCTACTGATGTAACTTTACAACATAATCCAACATTTCAATCTCCCCTTTCTTCCTCTCTTCCAACCACTTCTCTTCCCTATTTGGTGATCTAATCCAATGTGAAACAACTCATGAACAAGAGCGCAGTTTCCTTCAAAGGAAAGTCCTAGTGGGAAGAAGAGGGAGAAAAGAATTCCACATTAACCATAAGAACAAAAAGAAAAGAGAAACTATGCCGCCAATTTTACATTTCAACCATAGATTAAGAAATCACATCTCTTACATGGTTGGCGTTGGAGAGGATCTTATTCTGTTGTTGGCTTTAGTATACTAGAATTGGTTTTGCGATCTGTTTTGATTATCCCGATTCAATCCTGATATTATTGTCTTATTAAGAGTTGAGTATATTGGACAGGAATACCCCGGATTTTCATTTTAAAATACAATTTTCTTATTTTCTTACCCTTTGTTTGGATCAGTGGTATCAACCAAGAATCTAGATCGATGTTGATCAATACTGATCCAATTCGACCAACTCAAGCCGATCCGATTTGACTACAAAGAAAAAAATTTGTTGCTCATAAACTCTTAGGAGGTTATGAGTTGTTAAAGAGGGCAGGGGTTGGGAGTGAAGAAGGCACATAGAAATGGAAAATTGAAACATTGAAGCTGTTGGGTAGCAACTAAAAGTCTCGATCACCTCATTTCCTAATCTAACCTTCTACTTCAAATAAACAAGGACCTATTAGGGTCCCCCAATATCTATTCTAATATTGGGAGTAGAAAAATAATTTTGGTAATAAAAATCATTTTACAACTGGATTTCTACGAATTCCTTTTTCTTTCTAGAACTATTTGATGTTTTGGTTTCAAAATAGGATATGTGGTATAAAAATAGGTAATCAATTCTCCCCTTTCTCCCAAAAAGAACTTGGAGATTGTCATGCGGGGTTTTTTTTGGTAACATTTTCTCTTTGACAATCATGATAAATATAAATACATGTACCCTAAATATATATATAGAAAAATTTTCACAAGAAAAGAAATACATGAAAAACTATCATATGTACAAGGTAAGAATCCTTGTGAGACTATAAGGTTAGTGAATCCTTGTGAGAATGATGAAATGAGTCATTATAATCCTTGCATTAGGTATATTTTTTTTTGTTTGATGTATTTGTTTTTCTTTTCTTTTTTAATATATTTTTCATTTAAAAAAAAATAAAAAGATGAGAGAGAGAGAGAGAGAGAGAGAGTAAGAGATCTGCACGTACATGTGAGGATCCAATTTGCATCCTTTAAATGGCAGAAAATAGAATAAATGTTGAATCCTTGTACGGATGGTCCAAGTACATCGCAAATGTACCTACAGAGTTTCTAATCTCTAATCAAGGGCCAAAAAAAGAAAAAAACTATGATTCAAATGAATCAGTTGTAGACTTGTAATCAACAGATATCTTTTTACCCAAAAAAAAACATTTGTTACAAACAGATTTCTCCCATTACTATATATCAGGAAACAAATTTTTTACAGTTTTTCTAACGAAAAATCTGCTCAGTGGTTAGAGAACAAATTTTTTCTACCCTTCTTTTTTTCCCTTCATTTTTTACATCTTAATCCTTTTCTTAGGTGGAAATTTTTTTATATTATAAATTCCCTCTCGCTTCCCTTCCTCTTCATCTCTCCCTTCTTACTCCTCCCCCCTTGATCCTTTTCTTAAACTCAAGGGGGATTTTTCACTCCCTAATTCTCCGTTGCAGGCCTTGCTCCTCCTCTCCCTCTTTAGCTCAGGCTCCCTCCTCCATTCTAAGAACAATAAAATGGAAGGCTTGAGAGAAGTGGAAGAAATGGTTGTAATAGTAGGAGCAGGGCCTTCAGGATTAGCCGTCTCTGCATGCCTAAACGTCCTTTCAATCCCCAACATAGTCCTTGAGAGGGAAGATTGTTGTGCCTCCTTATGGAAGAAACACTCTTATGATCGTCTAAAGCTTCATTTAGCAAAGGAATTCTGTCAACTCCCTCATATGCCATTTCCTTCTAAGGCACCAACCTATGTCTCAAAGAAAGGTTTCATTAACTACTTGGATAATTATGTTTCTCATTTTAACATAAACCCAATGTATTGTCGTTCAGTTGAGTCGGCGACGTACGACGGAGTCACCGGAAAATGGCGAGTCACGGCCAAAAATAGTGTCTCCGGTGAGTTTGAGGTATATGTTGGTAAGTTTTTAGTTGTGGCAACTGGTGAGAACAGTGGAGGCTTTATTCCTAATGTTAATGGGTTGGAGAGCTTTGGAGGTGATATTCTACACTCTAGTGAATATAGGAATGGAAAGAATTATTGTGATAAGGAGGTTTTGGTTGTTGGGTCTGGCAACTCTGGCATGGAGATAGCTTATGATCTGTCAAACTGGGGAGCAAAGACCTCTATTGTTGTTCGTAGCCCGGTAACATCTCTCTCTCTCTCTCTCTCTCTCTCTCATGCATGCATGCAAATTTTTTTTGGTCTTTATTTTAGGGTCTAATTTAACACACCACCTTGGTGATATTTGAGATTGACTGATATATATCGACATAATGGGCTTTTTCGGATGGTTTTTTCCTCATTTTTACCGAATATTGATGTTGGCCAACTCGATAACATATTTTGAAACCATGCATGTGACAACTGAGATGCGATTGAAATAATTTTTTGGAAGAGAAGACCTTATGGTCTCTCATACGTGGAAAGTTTCAGTCTAGTCAAAGTTATCCATGTTGTAAAATAAATTATTAAAAACTCAAGATTATAGAAAAGCTCATGAGACTATGAAGGCGACATGGATATACAAGGGAATGAATGATTGAATTTGAGACTGAAATTTGATTGGTGACTATTCTACACCCTTTATCAGATATTCAACCGTAGAATTATTTACATCACTCATCCACATGATAGAATGAAATTCATGGTTATAATGTGTTTGTCAACATGTTTCGTGACAAAAAGATTTTCTTTTCATATTGTGCATTTAGTTTGTATTTTCATTTTTTATATAGCCCAAAATTTTTTATTTTCTTATACTTTTATTTAAAATTTACTGAAAATTTTCATTTTGTTTCAATGGGTTTATTAATGTTTACAGGTTCATGTTTTCACAAAAGAGATGGTGCGAGTAGGCATGGTTCTATTGAAATCCCGCATTCCATTGTCTATAGTGGATTCTATAATGGTGACGCTTAGCAAGTTAAAGTATGGAAAATCTTCTAAGAATCCAATTAAAAGACCAAAGCAGGGACCATTTTATCGCAAGGCAACGATCGGTCGAACTCCAACTATAGATGTTGGGGCTATGAAGAGGATTAAGAAGGGAGAGATCAAAGTAAGTAGTGCTATTAATGCCTTAAATGTGTATATAAAAAAAAAAAAAAAAAAAAAGAAACACACTATTTTGTTAATTAATTAATTTTCTTATCATGTGATAACAATTATATTAGGTTTTCCCTGCGATATCAACTATAAAAGGGAATGAAGTAACATTTGTTAATGACGATTCACAAGAGTTTGATGCTATAGTCTTTGCCACAGGCTATAGAAGCACCACCCGTGATTGGCTTAAGGTACTTATTAATCCTATCTTAGTTTTTATATTAAGTTCTAAACTATAAAATATATCGAGAATTAAAAATATTAATTATGTGTTAAATGTGTATGATGCATGCAGGGTGGTGATGACCTTTTTAATGAGCATGGAATGCCTAAATTGAGTTTCCCAAATCATTGGAAAGGACAATGTGGTCTCTATAATGTGGGATTTGCAAGGAAAGGGTTGGATGGAATCTCAACTGATGCAAAGAATATAGCTAAGAATATTAATATGGTTCTAAGGTACTGAACTACATATTATCTAGGGGTAAATATATAAAATTTTTAAGTAATTGCCAAATGGCCAAATCTATACATAATGTGGCCCTCTCTGTTTTGGTAAACGTAGATGAGATGTTTTGACAATAAAAATAGTCAAATAAGATGTTGTGTATTATGAAAGATAAAAATGTTGTGATTTAGTGGTCATGCGGTAGAAACAGCCTCCCGATATTCTTGGGGTAAGGTTGCTTAGTTCTCACTGTCCAGCCCTTATACAGATGAGAGCCTCATGCACATGGTTCGGCCTTTTTTTTTTTTTTTTTTGAAGATGTTATGTATTTGAGATTTTGTTGATAATAATTGAAAAAAAAAAACATAATAAGTTTTTATCTATGTTTTGTCTTTTAGATGTAATTGATATACCTTTAATTCCAATTAGTAGATAATTAATTGCATAATTATGCAAAACTGCCCTCATCCAGATTTTCCCTATGTTCATGTATAAAAATATATGAAAAACAATTGTTTGCCAAGGTTCTCTTTGATTGCAAGGAGAACTAAAGGGAAGGGAAAAGAAATTTTCAAACTTGAAAAGAAAATTTTGTAATCATTACCCCATGCAATTATATCACTAATTCCAAATCATACCATATTTGATTATTAAAATGCGAAACCATTTGCTATAAAATGCAAAATAAAAATTGCATATAAAATTTCTCATATGATAAAAAAAAATCAAATAATTTATAAAATTACATGGGATCATACGGGTAATGATTACAAAATATTTCATTTTTAAGTTTAATTTCACTTCCTTCCCCTTTAATTTTCCCTTGGAATCAAACATATTCCTCAATACTCTTGCAACTATTGATTTGTGTAAAAAAAGGAGATTAAACACGAGAGATCCCTAATTCAACAAAACCTGATCATTAATTCCCAACACGTTTGCAACTATTGCTTTGAGAAAAATGGAGACGAAAATTTATGTTATTCTATTTGATTTTCACATTCCATATACCTTCAGTCATATTACTCTGTGTTTTAATGTTTTTCATAATTTATTTTGAGGAAGTATTCTTTATCGAGGAGCGTAGCTCTTATACCTAGCAAGACCCTATCAATACCTTCATTTTGGTTCAATCTATTGAGGTGGGGGACAGAGATATCATTTTATAAGGAGGACAAGAGTGACCAACACATGGGTGTAGGCAAGGGAGCCACTACTGTGAAACTTTCTTTCTTTATATTTATTTCATCTTATTTAAGGTGAGGGTTCTCTGAGTAAGCCGCTTAGGAAACTCACCAATTAGAGGCCACAGAATGATTTCATACATAAGGCGATACATAGATCATTTCATGTGATCTAAATGTAAACCAGATTGAGATTAATCAACTCGAAACCTGAAAATTTTATTGCGTTTTAGACCCGTTTGAAAGACTGGTCTAATGATATTGGGTTTAATTAGAAGCTACCACCTCCAAAATTGATTCCAAGCTTGAACAGCTTCCATGTGGAAAGCAGAGACCTTCCGGGTTCATATTTCAAGGGAAGCCCACATACTGTGCAAGCCCTCTCGTTGGATCATTTTTTTCATTAGAAAAATAGTATTAGGATTTGATGGGCCGCACCCTTACCTATGATCAAGCAATTCAATGTCAGCCTTGCATCAGACTAGGGGTATCAATTCTAGGCCCACACCGGCAGGTGTAATCAAGCCAACATGTTTATGGTCTGATCTAGACTGGCTCGATCAAATAAACGTGTCAGGTTAAAGCCTGACACATTTATAAACAGTTAACACACAGTGCATTCACCTAGCCCAATGGACGCTTGACCGGCCTGACACATTTACAAGTCCGATTTGAATCGACTCCTTTAAGCCCGATTTAATCCAACCCATTTAATACTACTTGTATTATTATACTGTTTGTATATAGTGCTAAGGCTATGTGATATATAAATTTGAGATGGTGGTGATTGTTATTTGAACATTTATCTTTTCTCAAACATAGTTTAATTGATTTGAACTTGCTAAACTTCATTACCTTTAAAAAAAAAAAATATTGCTAAACTTGGATTGTGCGAGCATAGTCTGATGAATTTGAGTTTTGCAAGTTAAAGACTAAGTACCGTAGTAACTTAGCTGCTTCGCTCATCTTTGGCTTAATCCATTTTAACTATGGGATCTTTGTCTCATTTTATTGGTATTCCTTTCAAGCACATTTAAGAGACCAATTTTAAATAAAACACATTTAAAACTCATTTAAAGTTAAATAAATAGGTCTATAGCCTGGTTAAGGCTCCATTTACGGCACCCGATTAGAGCCTAAGACCAACCAACTTGATTATCAATCGTACCATACCCATCCTCGCTAAGCCCATTTAGCTAAATGGGTGTTCATGATGCAACCCTACATAATGGCGAAACCCCAACTAGGCCTGATTGAGACCAGTCTGTTGATGTATGATGTCTTGTATTCCGTCGCAGTTTAATCCAGGGAGTACTGGTGCAGCACCTAGACAGGCAGGACGACTGTCCTGCTAGCCGATTAGCGGGCCGTGGGGGTTGCAAGGGGGGCAGGAGGCCCCTCTGCATAGCAGGGGGTGTAGGGGGGCGCAACCCCCCGCTCGAATTTTATTTGAGGGCAATTGTAGTTTAATCCGGATTAGGGTGGCAATTGTAGTTTAATACGGATTAAGGTTTTTTCGCTATATATTTGTAGCGAGGGTTTCTTTCTCTGTAATGCAAGCAATACGAAGAGGTGTGAGGAAGAGCGCTGTAACCCTATTCTCCATTGATAGTGAAGCAAGATCTCATCTCACCGGGGACGTATGCAACCTTGCCGAATCTCGTAAAATCCATGTGCATTGTTTGTTTTGTTTTTTCCGTTATCTTCTGCATCGTTTTAGGGTTGCGTTTCTACACAGTCTGGCCCGACCGCTCAACATCCCTACATCAGACTATGATTATATTTAGGGATAAACTACTATATTTGTAAAATTGGGTTTAGGTTTATCTAAGCCTAAATGGCAGCGTGGCCCCCCTACACCTAGATATGGGTGTCTGGATCCTCTCTAACCACTGGGTTGCCCAATGAGGCATCTGACGGTTGGGGATGCATGCCTGGATTCTCTTAACTGTTGTATGCCTCAATAGGCAGTCCAGTGGTTGGAGAGGATCTGGATCTTAGATATAGTCGGGGAATGAAATGATCATACCAAAAATGGGGAAGTGCGGCTCTAGTACATATGTGAGGGCCAATGGGAGTTTTTGAGCAAAGCACCAATAGTGATATCATATTTCATTTCATAGGGGGTTAGACTAGTCATTTTGTCTCCCCCAATGTTTCTAAACTTAGGGGCTTCAAATAATTCATATCCTCTTCTCTGTGTGCTTCTAAAGGCCCAACATACATCTAACGGCCAGGAGGACTTGGGGTGTGTCGTGTGACTCGTGTAGATGGACGCTGAACCTCCAGTAACACCAGAGAGGATCCGGTTCGTCAAGCACTCTCCCCCCACAGAAACCATTTTTTCCCAAAATCACCCAAAATAGTGCCGGTCACTGCCGGGCCAATATTGAGAGATATCAATGACGAAGAAAACCAATAACATTTTAATACGGTGAACCGTGTCGTATCAAATAGCGATTGGAATAAACAAACGGTGGAATGCCCAGATTCTCCTTTAGTTTATGAGAGCCTTTATGGCTTTTAGTCTTTCACATTTTCGGGGTCTTCTTGCTTCAAGTTCAAGCTTTCTTTGTCGCTCTGCAACCTCTCAAGTCTTCTTCCCCTGTTTCTAACTTTTCATTTCTTCATTCCAGATCTGTATTCGTCCTATTTCTCATTGAATTACCTATATTAACAGGTAATTTAAATTACTTCCTCTTTGTTTTTTATATTATTTTCTTTGATTGATCCTTCTATTTTTGGTAGGAATTTGGCGGAAGAAGTGGAATTCGATGGATTCATCTTCAAGCCAACCGGAATTTGATTATTTGTTTAAGTTGCTGTTGATTGGAGACTCTGGAGTTGGAAAGAGTAGTCTTCTTTTGAGTTTCACATCAGATACTTTCGAAGATCTTTCACCGACAATCGGTAAGTTTGATCGTGTAGGGCTTATTCTTCGGTTATATCAATATTTGGATTTGGGAAATGTGAAAAATGAAATGAAGAATCACATTGTTACATTGATTGTAACGTGGTTTGATGCTGATGCTCTCTTGTTTTGGTAGAACAAAATGAAGAAATTCCTTATTGAATTCGGCTCTCGCCTTTGAGAACTGTATATATTTAGCTTAGCTTGTTATTTACATTTCTCTTGAGGCAGAATAAAATTAAAGATATGAGGCTGTAAGTTGCACTATTGCAACATGTTGGTTACAGGTTCAAAACTTGGAACAGCCTCTTCTGCGAAACAGGGGGTAAGGCTGCCACTCTTGCCTCTCCCAGACCCTGTGGTAGCGGGAGCCTCGTGCACTAAGTTGCTCTAAGATATGAGGCTGTCGTTTTGTGGAATGATTACTCATTGCCTTGATTTCTTTCACATTGTTCAATACTTAGGTTTGGACATAAGGTCCTCACAGTAATATGACTATGAAGTTTATATTATGACAAACTTGTCAAGCTTGTAGGTCGAGTTCCTTTCCAGGATGGACATGCAAGTAGCTAGTAAAAGTTGGGTCTAATTAGAATAGGGAGAAGAAAGTATTTATGTCTACATTTTGGGTATCAACAACATGAGGTCTTCTTGTTCTTTTGAACTACATCAGTATGATTCCTAATCTTCTTCTATATCTCTTTGTCTCTCTCATTCTCATCTATTCTGCCCTAGATAGTGCTCAGATCTGTTACCAAATATATAAAAATTTAATATGTGTGTGTTCTTTTTTTTCTTTTGGCATCTAGTTTATTTCTAGACACAAATATATGTCCTTCTGTTTCATTCTCTGTAGGTGTGGATTTCAAGGTAAAGTTGGTTACTCTTGGGGGTAAAAAGTTGAAGCTTGCTATCTGGGACACAGGTAAATGATCTCCACTAATGTTTTCATTTGCAAAATTCTTAAGGTCTTAATGATAACATGTTAGCTTCTACACCAACCTGGCATGCTCATCCCATGGAACAGTTCGGATTCTCAAAAGAAGATGTATTGTGTTTAACATGGCTTTTAATTTATTTCCTATTTGCTCTGACCAAGAAAGCTTTTTTTTTTATTTTTTATTTTTTTTTAAGTGTTCAGTTATATGTTTTGGAATTAGATGATCAGCTACACAGTCCTGTCTCACGATTCAAATCTATCTTAAGGTCATGTCTTCTATCAACATAGAGCCACCCACATCTTTCTCTATTTCTTGCCAGGTCATTTTGGGCATACCTTTAGTCTTTAAATCCTCTAATCTGCAGAAGTTGACTCCTTTGTCCTTACGGTGCATTTAATGGCCTTCACAATTTGTGCCCACCCATCTTAATAGATTTGTCCTCATCTTATTGCATAATGGAGCCCTCAACAGTTCATTGCTTTCTTTTGCTAAATGCAACTTACACATTGATTGCATCACAATTTCATAATTATATCACCCTTTTAAATAAGTCCTTAATAGAAAGTACCCTTGTATGACAAGAGAAATTCCAGTTTATAAAAAATAAAATAAATGAGAGAATGTGTTATCAACTCATTTTCACTATTGGGGTGCAATTGGTTGACCTGATTATGCTGGAAGATATGCATAAGTGTATATGCATGTGTGACTATTGTCTTAGTACAAGTTTATTGTGCAGAAGGAAGGGACTTTGTAGTTATCTCTCTTTTTATTTTTCTTTTTTGCGTGTATGGGGGAGAGCTTGAGAGAGGGCGAAGAAGGCCTCCTTCTGGGGGGACACGAGCCATCAGTGAGATACCACTCTGGAAGAGCTAGAATTCTAACCTTGTGTCAAAAGATGAAGGTGGAATATGAACCCATGGCTTAGGGATGACAGCTTGCAGGCTTTACCAATGCAGTGACAACACCTTCAAAAATAATCCAATTAATATAACGGTTATATTTACTTTTGTAATCTCTCTCTTTTCTCTCTCTCTCTCTCTCTCTCTCTCTCTCTCTCTCTCTCTCTGAAAACAATTGAGAGCACTTTAAATGAGGACTAATTTTCAAAAACTCGGAGATCAAAACCCTAGGAACCATTTTTCCTACCAGAAAGAAATAATTAATTAATAGACCCATTAGTCTAGGTCTGAAAATATCAAACCATTTCTTTTTTCTTTTTTAGATAATAGTAGAATTGATTTTAGTGTTAAGGAAACTATTATTTACGGAACCTGAGACATTCTAGACCTGAAGCAACATTGGGAACTGGAAAATTGATAGCTCAAACAAGAACTACAGAAAGAAAAAAAAAAGAAAAATAAAAAAATGATAATAATAAAAAAAAAAAAGAGGCAAAGTCTTGCAATGGGATAGAATTATAGAACTACAACAACTACCTGCCAGCCTATTCACACCTTGTTTGTCCAGCTGATCTGCCACATCATTAGCAGATCTGGACCTCCAGTTAATGTAGGAAAGGATTTGGACAACCAAACCAGAACTAATACTGCAGGAACTTTTAAACCAAAGAACAACCAAGAATAGCCAAAGTAAGGCAGCAATATAACAGATCAGAATTAAGGAAGAAACAGATTTTGTAAATAAGAATTTCGAACCCAGAAACTGGAATTTATGAGTTCAGACTATAAACCAGACGAAAGCCTAACTCAGATATAGGAATAGAGTATTGAATAAGACATAATCAGTAGCAAACACCACAGGAACAGATAAACCAAACCAGAACTCAACTCTGGACAGCAGGTTCTGAAAACTTACAGTCAATCCCAGCAGTTTCAGGAAATTCAATAGCAGAATATTAAAGAGCCTATAATCAACTCAGATTACTAATTAGAAAGGTCCAGTCCATCAGAGAATAAAGGCAGCAGTCAAATACAACATAGATTAGACAAGAAAATCTGGGCAGAACTTCAATCGGACAGAACAGGGAGACTTCCCATAAGTCTCAATCCCCTGGTCAGATCCCTCTAAATTTTGGATCGAGTCTCCCATTCAGCAAGGGCAGCACTCGACCAGAATTTCAGATCCATCTGACGGCTGGTCTCTTGGATCGGTACAGGTCAGTGGGAGGTACAGGTCAGTGGGAGAATCCAAAATTCTTAAAACCCAGAAAAATTCTGCAGAAAGTTCAGATTACTTGGGAAATTGAAGAAGATAACCACAATAAGAGAAACCAGAAATAATAAAAATCCACCCAGACTTCTCGCCGCAGAGTGTCGATCGGATCACACACCAATCGCTAACCCTTGATCAGACACAAAGGTATAGCGATGGAGAAAACCCAGCGGCAGTAGTATGAAGCTTCTTTTTTTTTTTAATTGTAAAAATCTTCTCTCTATGATGAGAGCTCTCCTTTATTTATAATAATGATGGGGAAGGTTTACAAGTAATAGTAACTCAGGGTTATTAAATCTGAGTTACTAAAAATTGATTACAAGAAGTTACTAAAAACTGGAAATTAGAATCTAATGAAAATAGAAACTAGTCTAGACAGAAATTAGAAACTAACAATGACTTGAAATTAGAAACTAAATAACTTTTGTTTTATGGTTGTCGTTGTTGGCAACTCGGCCACGTGGCGGTGATGACGTGGCCAGTTTGGGTGACATGGATGAAAATGATGACATGGCAGTGTCCAGTGTCACCGATGAGATAACAGAGCAGCTTGGTATGCATGGAGTGGTTTAATACATCATTAATAGGTGGTGCGGGTTTCTGGGTCAAAACTAGCAAAATTGGCCTATTTATGCTAGGGGGCATTTTTGGTAATGGAAATGACATTTTTGGAAGATCAGTTCTTCATGAAAAAGATAGATTGTAATTTACCTAGTCCAGTGCATTTGATTTCGTCACATTTTGATACCGTATGAAGAAGTTACGACATTTGTGGCAGTCAAGGGCAGTTTCGGCATTGAAGATAAATTTTTTAAAGGAAGCGTTCTACATGTAACAATACGACAAAAATACAATCTTTCCAACGGTTCTGATTTCATCGCATTCCGATTCCGTATGAGAAAGATACGTCATTGGAAAGGTGTAGGGGCATTTTGGTATTTTTACATGGATGATTCAGATGATTGAGTCTTCTGAAAAGTCGTAGAGCATCCAGTGACGATTCCAACGCACTTCGTTTCATCTCGATCGGATATCGTATGAAAAAGTTATAAGTGTTTCCGTAAAGTCGGTTCGAAAATCTAAACCGAAAATCCATCAGTTGCTCTCGGTGTTGGGTGGATTTTTCGGAATTTATTTTTGAAATTTGAAGGGCTTTTGTGTAATTTAAAGATTTTGAAGGTCTGAGTTGCAAGGGGTCTTTAAGCACTGAAACATATGGAGGCAGGGGCTTGATTGTAAGAAAGAGGAGTAAAGGGAAGTGAAATGGACGGCCAAGATTCGACCACGTAGGCTTGATGCCCATCCAAAGGCTGTTGAGATTTTGGTGTGATATGGACGAGATAGATGCTTGCGCGTGGGATTTGATTAGTTAGGTGCATAATTCTTGATGCACTGGCGCTACACCTTATCAAGGTATGTTGTGGTGTTTCGCTCGTGTAAGAAGGTATAAAAAAAGATTCCGATCTTAATGATCTCATGAAATCTGATTAAAGCCATCATGGAGGATTCGGATCCAACGGTCGATATGCATTTCTCTTTTGTGAGTGGGAGACAAGCTCCCTTAAAATCCGGAAAAGCAACCAATCATAGATCGACAACACTGCTGACGATGTCAGCGCCTACGTCATGATGACGTCATCGAGATTCAAATTTAATGGTTTGGATCTATTGTCCGTTGGTTTAATCCGACGGCTTAGATTACAAGATCTTTTATATGAGATATACGGTCAGATTTCGCCCCTGTTGCGCGCGCCGCCGGTGTAGCCTACACCACCCCTACGAAGATTCCATTTCAGGCTATCTCATTGCTCTAACTTCAAATGGTCATATCTCCCTCATTTTAACTCGGATTTGGGTGAACCAAGTTGCAGCTTCTTCGTTTTTTCAAGCCCTACACTATGGAAGCAAGAAAAATGAGTTTTGAGTGAAAGAAGGCTACGGTTTTGGTAGGAGAAGCTTCCCCCTCTTTGTTGGTCCTTGAATGAACATACATACTTGATGATAAATGTTCTTAGGCCATTAAAGAAGGTAAAAGAGGTGGTTGAAGTGTGTTAATGATATATTAACTCAAAGCCAAGGAAGAAGAGAAGAAAGCAAGGATGTGTTTGCTTTGAAGAGCAAGAAGCCAAGGAGAGAGAAGGTGTGAGCACCAAACTTGTCAGTACAAGTTTCCAGTCATCCCAGGCAATCGGTTGTGAGATTCTTTAATCTTTGATTTTACATTATATGCACGTATGTATGTTAGGGTTAGTTGTGGTTGAATGTATACATGCTAGGTTAGTTGTGGATGAACTGTAAGCATGCTAGCTAGTTGTGGATGTATTTGCTAGGCAAGCTTGATTGTAGGGCATTGATATAAGCCCAATTTAATTGTATTATTTATTGTGTGCTTAGTGGGTGCTAAGCACCGGGAGTGGGTGCTCCCGTGTAGTGGGTGCTACACATTGTATCGGCACTATGAGTGCCATCTCAGCTTCGGCTTGAGAAAATTGGGTGTGGGTGCTCCTGACTGTGGGTGCAGTCAAAAGTAGTGTATTGAGTAGGTACGAAGCCTTTACAGGCACTACTTCGGGGATGTAGGCAAATTGCTGAACCTTGTAAAAACCCTGTGTTGTGGGCGCTTGTTGTTTGCATTTTATATTGAAGTGCGTGGAATGTGGAATGGGTGTGCACACTTGGAAGTGCCTATGAGAGGCTGAGTGTGCATACGACTGTGTGCAAACAGGGACAGGTATATCAAGTTTTTCTTGGCCAGACATTGGACAGGTTTTTAGGGATCGAAATTGGACTCACTGATTCACCCCCCCTCTCAGTGACTGCCGGGTTACAACAATAACCCCATCTAAAAAGGAAACTAAAGAAAAGGAAACAAATCACTGAATCCCGTATGCAACCTTAGAACCCCTAGTTTAGACCCATAAAAGTAGCCCAATACATTCCAAACCACATGGACTGAAGGCCCAACACGTATACAACCCAACCCTAAGCTTATTCCTAATAAAACAAGCCTAGTTTGGTGAAGAATCTGCATCAACTCTCCCCGACTTGGAAACATTCGACTTCGACGAATGGATAAGGGACATGTAGTGCTCATACAAGTCGGGATCAAGCCTCTTGAAGTCATCAGCATGAATCCAAGTACAATCACTATAGGGACGACCTTTCCACTTGACAAGAAAAGTGTGATAACCGGTGCCACGGCGGGAGGTCTTGTAATTATCATCCAAGACGTCTTCAATAACTTCAGAAGTGGGTGGCTTCAGTTGAGGCAACCTCAGCATTTGCTCCATGTCTCCATCATCCGAATGATGCCCAACATAAAGGTGAAGATCAGCCACATTAAACACGTTGCTTATGGTCATGTCATCCGGCAGCTCAAGCACATAAGCATTAGGTCTTATACGTTCAGCACCTTGTAGGGACCCATTTTTCTTGGATGTAGCTTGGTATTGACACCTGTCTGAAACCGTTCAGGATTTACTCGAATCATCACCATGTCCCTGGGTTTGAACTCCACATAACGCCGATGATGATCAACAGAAGCCTTATACACCTCATTGTTCAAGGCAATACGCCGTCGGACGTTGGCATGCACCTCAGTGATATGACGTAAGAACTCATCAGCTTCAATACTAACTCGAGCCTGGGGTGGGAGTGACATAAGGTCAATAGGCCGCTTAGGTTGGACTCCAAGCAAGATCTCAAAAGGAGTACGACCTGTTGTCCTATTCATTGAGCTGTTGTAGGTAAATTCTGCAATGTCAAGAATAGAAGGCCATGTCTTCTCATAGTCTCGAACCAAACACCTCAACAAGTTTCCCAAGCTACGGTTCACCACCTCTGTCTGCCCGTCTGTCTGTGGATGAAATGCAGTTGAAAAGTTCAGCTTTGTATTTGTCTTCAACCACAATGTCTTCTAAAAATAACTCATAAACTTAACGTCACGGTCAGATACAATACTAGTTGGCAGCCCATGTAGTCGTACTACTTCCTTGAAGAAGAGCTTTGCAACCTGATAAGCATCAAAAGTCTTACGACAAGGTATAAAATGAGCCATCTTAGAGAAACGGTCCACAACCACCATAATGGAATCATATCGTTCTCTAGTAGGGGGTAGTCCAAGAACAAAATCCATGCTAACATCAAGCCACGGTGCATGAGGAACAGGTAGTGGAGAGTATAAACCTGTGTTCTGTTTTCCCCCTTTTGCCAACTGACATACACGGCATCTCTTGATCACATGATCGACGTCCTTTGCAATGCATGGCCAATAATATCGATCAGTCACCTGTGCAAGAGTCTTATCTTTCCCAAAATGTCCCCCTAATCCTCCTCCATGTAACTCTCGTATGATGTGATGACGTAGGGAAGAGTTTGGGATACAAAGCCACGTGCCAAAGAACAAGTACCCGTCATGAATAGAGTACTTTAGGTGCTGCCCACCTTGTTGTAACTCCATAAAGACAGTGCTGAAATCAGAATCAGATGTATACTCACCTCGTATCTGATCTATGTTAATAACATGTGCTGAAAATGTGTTAAGTGTGAGCACTTTCCGGCTAAGTGCATCAGCCACTGTATTCTCTTTTTCTGCCTTGTACTTCATAGCAAATACAAACTCCTGCAAGTAGGCTACCCATTTGGCATGTCTGTGGCTAATCGATTTCTGTGAGTGAAGGTGCTTCAAGGCCTCATGATCAGTGTACAAAATGAACTCCTTACCAATGAGGTAGTGCCTCCAATGGCGTAGCACTTGGACGACTGCATACAACTCCAGATCATAAGTCGAATAGCGCTTCTTGGCCTCATTCAATTTTTCACTATAAAAAGCGATGGGGTGTCCTCCTTGCATTATCACTCCTCCTAGCCCAACATGTGAAGCATCTGTAGCTACCTTAAATACTTTGTCAAAATCTGGCAGGCGTAGGATGGGTGCCTCGGTCATCTTCCTCTTCACAAGAGCGAAGGCTTTGGTCGCTGCAGCTGTCCATTCAAACTTCCCTTTACTCGACTTCATACATTCAGTGATGGGTGCCATTACTGCACTGAAGTTCCGAATAAATCTCCTATAGAAGGAAGCCAACCCATGGAAGCTACGGACTTCTGTTAGAGTCTTAGGTGTGGGCCAATCAGTGATGCTCTTGACCTTCTCCGGATCAGCTTCAACCCCCTTTGATGACACTATAAATCCAAGGAATACAGCCTTGGGCAGCATGAAGGAACACTTCTTGAGATTAATGTATAACTTCTCAGCACGGAGTACTCTCAAGACTTGCCTCATGTGATCCTGATGCTCTTCTTGGTTCTTATTGTATACCAGAATGTCATCAAAATAAACAACCAAAAAGCGACCAATGAAGGGACGAAGGACCTGTGTCATCACCCTCATAAAAGTACTAGGTGCATTTGTCAGACCGAACGGCATGACTTTCCACTCATATAAGCCATCCTTGGTCTTAAAGGCGGTCTTCCACTCATCCCCAGAACGGATGCGAATCTGATGATAGCCACTCCTCAGATCTAACTTGGAAAAGACCTTTGCCCCGGACAACATATCCAACATATCATCTAGTCGTGGTATAGGAAACCTATACTTGACTGTTATCTTGTTGATAGCACGGCTGTCCACACACATACGCCAAGAACCATCCTTCTTTGGCGTGAGTAAAGCTGGTACTGCACAAGGACTTAAGCTCTCCTCAATGAAGCCCTTCTGTAGTAACCCATCCACTTGCCGTTTCAGCTCGGCGTGCTCAGTAGGACTAAGTCTGTAAGCAGGAAGGTTGGGTAAAACCGAACCAGGTACCAAGTCAATGGCATGCTGTATGTCTCTCATGGGAGGCAACTCATCTGGGAGATCATCAGGGACTAAGTCAGAAAAATCAGACAGGAGCTCTCTAATAGGTGCACTATACGTTACCTCAGGTTGGGGGGTGACTTCCCTAGTAACAAGTGCCATAACCATTCCAGTCTCATGAGTTGTGCGTAAAAACTGTTTATGGGAAATAGTTAGCAACTCCTTTGTGGGCAGAGCTAATACCTTCTTCTCATTGTCAATGCCCTTCTGATTTGACTTTAATGATCTCTTCCGCCGTATTTCAGCCGGCACATTTACCGGATAGAAAGTTGTAGGAACTCCCTTCCACATGAAAGTACACAGATTCTTCTTCCCTCCAACCATGGCATCATTGTCA
Source organism: Macadamia integrifolia (assembly GCF_013358625.1). Taxonomy (NCBI): domain Eukaryota; kingdom Viridiplantae; phylum Streptophyta; class Magnoliopsida; order Proteales; family Proteaceae; genus Macadamia; species Macadamia integrifolia. The sequence continues at coordinate 15,066,115 of NC_056558.1, forward strand.
TACATCCAGGGACGACCAAGCAATACATCTGTGAGTTTCATTGGGATCACATCACACCAAACTTTCTCTTCATATCGGTAAAGTTTCAAAGGAACTGAGCACCTCTTATTCACCTCTAAGGTATTGATACCTTATAAGGCTGAGGATGTGGGTCAGCTTTCAAGGTTGCTTTCTTCACAAAGGCTTCAGAAACAACGTTGACACAACTGCCACTATCAATGATAATCTGACAAGTATGCTCACCTGACTTCATACGGCTGTAGAATATGCAGTTACGTCGCCAATCCTCTCCTTTGGTTTCAGCCACCAATATGCGAGTAACAATATTTATTCCCTGGGTATCATCCTCATTAGTGTTTTCCATATCATAGTCATATCCACCATCATCATCATCATCTAATGGGTAGGGATAAAGAGCTGACTCATCCTCCTCATTGGAGTCTTCAACCTCAGCTACTGCATTAATCCTCTGCTTATGCGGACAAGACTTGGCAAAATGTCCTATCTCTTGACAATGGAAACACTGTACCTTATTACTACCTGTCATGGGTGCCTTTCCTTTATGATCAGCTCATGGAGGAAAAGTGGATTTTAGAGGTGCTCAGCTACTAGGTTTAGTGGCTGGAAAATTCTTCTTTACCTCCCCAGCTTGGAAACCAAACCTTCTAACTGGTTGTGCTAGAAGCTCCTCTGCTCGTAGGGCCTTGTCAAAACAATCCCTCACTGAGTGCCCTTCAACAACTCCGATACCCCTGTTGATTTCAGCTCGCAATCCCAGTCGAAACCGAGATAACAGTTGCCTTTCATTCTCCCTTATGCCTGTTCGAGAATAAAGTGCGTCAAACTTGTTTATGTACTCGGCAACAGTCATAGACCCTTGACGAAGAGAGTTCAGTTGGTCTTGTATGCGAGCTCTGAAGTTGCGTGGCAAGTATTTATCTGATAATTCAAGCTTCATCTCTTCCCAACTAGTAGGTTCTCTACCACGGTCTTCCAACTCTAGCTCATAGGTCCTCCACCACTCACGAGCAGCCCAACTAGCTTACCACAAGCTAGTTTCATCTTCCGCTCCTCAGGTAACTAATAATAGTCAAAATAGTCGTCTAGTGCCACTACCCAATCATAGAACAATTGGGGGTCATATCTCCCATCAAACTCCTTCAGATCGAGCTTGACCTTCTGTGAATCTCCAGAATACCTTGGTTGCACGGGACGCTCAGTCTCAAAATATCCTCTTACATGCTCTTCAAAAGTAGGTTGTGCTACCGAAACCCTCTGTGGTGCTCTCAGATTAGGGTTTGCTCTCCTATTAGTCAACTGAGCAACCACATTCATTGGAGTGTCCACTTCGGGTGTTGTACGTGAACTGCCAGTAGGCTGTTGGGGTGGGGTCTCTTCATTCAACAACCTGGCATCCAATTCAACCTTCAACTCAGCCTTCAATTCAGTCCGTAAGGTTTGCTGTTCAGCCTTCATCTCAGTCCTCATAGTCTGTAGCATCTCCATAAGAGAAACTAGGGTGGGGGTGTTGTTCCCAGCCATGCTCTGATACCACTTAATGTAGGAAAGGATTTGGACAACCAAACCAGAACTAATACTGCAGGAACTTTTAAACCAAAGAACAACCAAGAATAGCCAAAGTAAGGCTGCAATATAACAGATCAGAATTAAGGAAGAAACAGATTTTGTAAATCAGAATTTCGAACCCAGAAACTGGAATTTATGAGTTCAGACTATAAACCAGACGAAAGCCTAACTCAGATATAGGAATAGAGTATTGAATAAGACATAATCAGTAGCAAACACCACAGGAACAGATAAACCAAACCAGAACTCAACTCTGGACAGCAGGTTCTGAAAACTTACAGTCGACCCCAGCAGTTTCAGGAAATTCAATAGCAGAATATTAAAGAGCCTATAATCAACTCAGATTACTAATTAGAAAGGTCCAGTCCATCAGAGAATAAAGGCAGCAGTCAAATACAACACAGATTAGACAAGAAAATCTGGGCAGAACTTCAATCGGACAGAACAGGGAGACTTCCCATAAGTCTCAATCCCCTGGTCAGATCCCTCTAAATTTTGGATCGAATCTCCCATTCAACAAGGGCAGCATTCGACCAGAATTTCAGATCCATCTGACGGCTGGTCTCTTGGATCGGTACAGGTCAGTGGGAGAATCCAGAACTCTTAAAACCCAGAAAAATTCTGCAGAAAGTTCAGATTACTTACTTGGGAAATTGAAGAAGATAACCACAATAAGAGAAACCAGAAATAATAAAAATCCACCCGGACTTCTCGCCGCAGAGTGTCGATCGGATCACACACCAATCCCTAACCCTTGATCAGACACAAAGGTATAGCCATGGAGAAAACCCAGCAGCAGCAGCATGAAGCTTCTGTTTTTTTTAATTGTAAAAATCGTCTCTCTATGATGAGAGCTCTCCTTTATTTATAATAATGATGGGGAATGTTTACAAGTAATAGTAACTCAGAGTTACTAAATCTGAGTTACTAAAAATTGATTACAAGAAGTTACTAAAAACTGGAAATTAGAATCTAATGAAAATAGAAACTAGTCTAGACAGAAATTAGAAACTAACAATGACTTGAAATTAGAAACTAAATAACCCCATCTAAAAAGGAAACTAAAGAAAAGGAAACAAATCACTGAATTCCGTATGCAACCTTAGAACCCCTAGTTTAGACCCATAAAAGTAGCCCAATACACTCCAAACCACATGGACTGAAGGCCCAACACGTATACAACCCAACCCTAAGCTTATTCCTAATAAAACAAGCCTAGTTTGGTGAAGAATCTGCATCACCAGTTGAACGAGCAACACTTTTGGGAATCAGTAGATCTGACACTCCTTCTGACATGAGCAAACCTCCATGGAACCCGTGAATCTGAATCCATCCAAGATATGACAGTGGCTGAATCTCTCTCAACTATTAGATTGCAAATGCTCTCTCTCAAAGCATATTCCAAATGATAGAACTCAGGCTTTGCAGAGTTCCCTTCTCCAACTGGAGCTGAATAGGCTCTCCAAACTACTCCTCCACTAGGTGTTAAGACCACCCACCCCTGATAGTCCTAGGTTGCCTAATGAAGTACCATTAGTTTTGGTATTCCTTCCAGCTCAATTATGCCATCACATATTTGGTGCTTGGTAGCTCATCATTGAATGGTACTGGGATCAAAATAACACTCCTGTAAAGGATTAATGGGAAACTAGGAAATAGGATGTGAACTTTAGTATGAACTTTAGTCAGTCACCAAACAGTGGTATCCTACGCAAATGCTGAGAGAATCATCAACAAAATGCAGTTCTTTCATTCACACTGAGGTGGATGCATCATTTCATGAGGCAGCATGTGTAGTGTCCTTGTTGATTAGGCAAGGCAGGAGTATTATGAATGCTCAACATTTTTTTTCAAGTTGGAAAGCCTTAATCTAGTGTCATGAACAAGGATTTAAGGATCGGTATTGTTGTTCAGATTGATCCTGGTGATAATGATCCTGTGGTTCTGGATCAGAGAAAGGATCTTCTGATTCAAGGAGAGGGAAAAAAAAAAAAAACACTTGATCCACAATTGATTGGCCAATCCATTAGAACCACAGTTATGGAACAGCCTTCTCAAATGTGATAAGCTCTGTGGAATTCTTGTAGTGGAAAATCCTCCAGTTCCTAAACAACATGGTACCTGTCATTATAAAACAATTAAAATGAAAAATGATGCTGGTGACTGTGATTCCATGATCATGAAGTGAGCTAGAAATCCTTGGCACTGAAAGACTTTTCATTCCCTCTCTTCTTCTTTTCTTTCCTATGTCTCCCCTCCCCTTGAAGATTGCATTTACCAAGTCGAGCACTCCTGCCATCTGCATGAGTCCATGTATTTATACATTACTTCTTTTAAGTCCTTAATCTCACTACACAAATTCCCTCCAGAAGAAAACTAAATAAAGGACATCACCAGCCTTTGTGAATACAAGAGTTGTTAAGACAGCTTTCAAGATTACTTTCATGATGGGTAAGTATACTTACTCAGAATCCATCATGGACGAGTGTATTGTTGGAGTATATTTTCTATCTCTTTGTTACATGGACAAAATTTACTGATCTACTGTAAAGTTTTTAGAGTATGCTACTGCGACCTTGTTTGTGCTTATTTTTTAATGACCTTTTTCACCATCTTCCTTTATAGGCAGATGAGGTTCATTTGGTTAACCATAAACAGGAAATAATGAAGTTATTTATTCTTTTCATCATGTAGCTGGGCAGGAGAGGTTCAGAACATTAACAAGCTCATACTACAGAGGAGCACAAGGAATCATCATGGGTATTTCTTCACACTTCAGTCTTTTTTTTTT
>NC_056558.1:15070558-15071688 GCF_013358625.1 Macadamia integrifolia
GGAGACAGATTTGAGTTTCATTTTCATTTTTATGTGCTGTTCAAAATTTGAACTCACTTGAAGTGCAGTCTCGCTATAGATCATAGAGAAACAAAATAAAAGGAAAGAGAATGCTACTTGGCCGCGTGGTCCCTGTGCCCACCAATTTAAGCGTGAGCCGAGGCATCCAACTGGGGAGGGCAGGATGGTCATTTCAGTGTCTCTGTGTGTTGGCGCAGGAGTGCACAACTGGGTGGCATTCTTTTCTCCTAAAATAAATATTGAAAAGAAGCCTCATTGATATCTTGTGGTGTGAGATAAAGTTCCTCAGTGTTGTGGATGATTTGTGAACTTAGAATCAACGTGGTTGATGGCAATGGTTTGACACGATATATGTATTTCTTTCCTTCTTTGATTGCTATAATTCATTCTTAGTGCTGAGGTTATGAGTATCCATGTTTGATATGTAAAGTAAGGTTAATGCAGATTGGTCCTCCCATTTAGGGCTATTGTTTCTGGGGTTATGTGTCATATACAATGTATTGAAACAGAATAATTCCTAGTACCACTCGAGCATTTCCTGGTTGGATTGTAATTTTGCAACTGACAATTGAATCACATCTGAATTAGATATGGCTACTGATACATCTGGGATAATTGTCTAAATTCATCTCACTGGATGGATCTAGTGTCACTAATGATGTCCAATGGCTTTTGACATGTTGGCTATTCGGAATTTTACTGATTCAGGACTCTGCATGGCAACAGTTTCGACCACTAAGATGACCAATTGGATTTCAATTTGGTTGAAGTTTAGTGTTTAATATTTATTTTACTTACATAACCATGTCATTAGAGTTTGAGAGAAGGTTGTATGTGGGCAATGAATGAAGGTTAATCCTCTTCTTTTTTTCCTGTCACTCTTAGCTTATTGAAACTCTTCCAATGTTAGAAATTTTGTTTATGTGAAAAAATTCTAAATTTTGTTCCGTTAACTGAAGAATGATTTTGGCCTTGTTAAGTTTGAACCTAATGATTGTTTGATCAGAATAAGAAGGATCTATGTAATCTTTTTTGCAACTGTAGTTAGATTTGATATCATTATAGTATCAAAACCTTTTGGTTTTGTTAATGTGAATTTGACATCGTTA
>NC_056558.1:15071708-15073133 GCF_013358625.1 Macadamia integrifolia
GGGGGGGGGGGGAGAGGGAAGATGAGAGAAGGGGAGGGTGAAGGTGGGACTTGATCCCAAGACTTGAGATCAGGCCAAGGTCCTTACCAGCATGCTATGCTGGCACCTTCCTGCTCTAGTACTTCTACATCTAAGAAAAATCATGTATTGTTATCTAACTTGTGTGTGTTCATGCAATTCATACTAAGAAATGTTGTAGAAAACCTCAGTAATTTTTTTTTCCCTCTTGAGGAGTGCTTGACAGTTTATGATGTCACACGGCGAGAAACATTCACAAACCTCTCTGATGTATGGGCCAAAGAAATTGACCTCTACTCAACAAACCAAGATTGCATCAAGATGTTGGTGGGAAACAAAGTGGATAAGGTATTTCTTTAGATTTACTGGCTAAGAGCTTTCATTTTATGGAGAAGCCTAAATATTTTTTAGGAATTGGAAAATCGTTGAAACAGTTTTTCTCTAGCCTATGTCTATTTTGTACTCCATTGAACCGTGGCATGTCAGAAGTCTTACCATTTCAAGGTGTGATACAAGTTGACATCATTTTCTTTTTCTTGTTTCCCCTTCCTCTCCAGGAAAGTGAAAGGGTTGTCACCAAGAAAGAGGGTGTTGACTTTGCTAGGGAGTATGGATGCCTTTTTCTTGAATGTAGTGCTAAAACACGAGTTAATGTCGAGCAATGTTTTGAGGAGCTTGTCTTAAAGGTATGTACATTTCCAATAAACAAGTCCTAGAATGTGCCTAAATGAAACAATAAATGCCACTTTATAATGACTGCATTGTTCAAATACTAAATAGAGAGAACTCCAAGGTCATTACCATTCTTACTGTCCAATTGTTATTTTACTTATTAATTTAGTGTTAAATGTATTGTAGTTGATAATTAATTTTTTTTTCTAACTTATTGGTCTATTGATGTATTTAATTATTGAGAGAGGGTTCTCTCAGCAAGAGGGAGCGCACCAATGAGGAGCAACAAAATGTTTTTAACAGGGATAAGAGACATCAGTTCATGGGAGGAGGAGAGAGAGAATGCTAGTGTACGCTCGGCTTAGAGAACCTTTTCCCCTAATTATTTTAGTTTTCAAATCCTTTTATGTTTGTATCTATGAACTTTCATTTCTAAATTCCCTTATCTAGCGTACCTGATATCACGGTTTACAGTATCTCTGATACGTATGTTAAATTTAGCCGACTGATATGGCAACCAATACTAATACTTTTATTCTTGATCTTTAGCATATCTTAGCATATATCCAGTACGATCTTAAATTTAGCCGACTGATATGGCAACTGATGCTGATACTTTTTATCCTGGCCTGATGTTCACTTTTGCCTCTCAAACATTGGCCAAATCCAGAGTTTGTCGTATTCAGCTGCTGTGTTTTTAGTAGATTGTTCTGTTTGTGAAGAGGTGAGGGTTTT
>NC_056558.1:15073157-15076176 GCF_013358625.1 Macadamia integrifolia
GGAGAGGGTTATGATGCGTCAAATTAAGGGGGGGGGGAGTTAGTCTTTTCGATCCCCTACTGTCCCATCCCACAGTTGATGCTCGACCATGCGTGGTGCACGGTCATGCACCAAGCCTTTTGCCTTGTGAATATATCAGGAATCAGGATTACGAATCTTCTAAAATGGTATCAGAACTGGTATTATTTCCACCCATATTGAGTGATGTTGACTACCATACGGAAGTCATCATTATATTTCTTCAGATGAATGTCAAGTATGGGAAAATTCATCCAGAAGTTTCAAGGGAACATCTGTACAAATATTGCCTTTATTTTCATTCTTTCTTCAATGCAATCTTTTTATGATACTCGGAAAAAATAAATAAATAAATAAGAACCATCTTTGATTTCTGTCTTCCTTCTCTTTTCACCTGTCTTATAAAGTTTACAATTGTAAAAGTGCTTTTGCAGACAGCTAATTCCATTGACATTACAAAATTTTCTTCAGATTTTTGAATCTTCATTCATTTTATATCTATTCTTTTTCCCATCTAGAATTACTGTATCTATTTTAGACAAGCATAATCAATCAGCCTCGAGCATGTGGTTTGTAGTTTTATTACCTCTGAGAATCAGAGTACTGCCTTTCTTTTTGTATAATCGACTTTATAATTGATTGTGATCTTTTGATGAGGGATTACCATCTTATTGTTCAAGTGCAAATGCTTTAGTGATAACTTTGTTTTTTCATTTTTTCCAAAAAAGCTGAAAAGTTTCGCTTTGTCCCACAAACGAATTGTTAAATCCAGTGAAATTCTTCAATTAGAAGCTTTGGCTGTTTGTACCATTTCCGTTTGTTTTATCCCCTATTGCTTCAGTTCTTTTTTTGCCGGCTGGTGGAGGACTCGTTAGAGGGACCAATGGAGGATTGAGAGTGAGGTTCGGTGCCCATGTTTCTAGTGCCAGATTGGAGTGAGGACCTTCTAACTCTCATTGATCTATTCCTCTTTCCCAACGCCTGAATCGCAAAGACACTGTGGCTCTGGACCTTTGGTTTTCATGTCCAAATTCTAAGATCTAAGAGAAATCAGTAGAAACTATTAAAATAAACATGCCTTTCTTTCCATGGTCTTCCTACTCTCTGAAGTCTAATGCCTTCGTCTTTTGAGTTTTTCTTATTTTGATGCACTCACCATGGTTATTTACCAAATCTTTGGGGGTATAGTATGAACGATATAGCATAACTAAGCCTCAGCCAAGAAGGCTAATCATTCATGTATCTATGTGCATAAAATTTTCTACATGGGCAGAAAATTTTCACCAGTAAATTACTGTACTGGAAATTTCCACTTTGGGGAAAAAAAAACCTTACCACTTCAAGGAAAATAATGTACTTTTGACTGGTGGTCTAGACATCATCTGGTTATGTCAAGCTGTCCACATGACATACTTGGATTAATAAAATTCATATCCCTTTGCCAAAAAGTTCTCAAATCTTAACTGCGCAAATGGAAAGCCCATCTTTGCACTGATCCCAATTATCCAAGTTAAACCCTTCCATGGATAGAATTCTAATAGTCAAGTTTTCAGAATCTTCACATATTTGACTACTAATTGTTATTTCCTGAGTCAGTAGTTGATAATATTAGGGTTAGTGTTACAGTTTGTCCTTCATTCTGATATAAGGTGAACCACAATGCATTGACTCGTGAAAGCATCATACAGAATATGAAATCATCATATGGAAAATGAATTGTCTCAGTTACTTTTAGTTTTTTGTTATTTCTGATTAATGAAGGTCTCTGTAAGTTATGGAAGCGATATCAATTCTATATCCTGTCTTCCACAAGTTTGCAAATGATTGAATGAGTGGAAAGACACATTTCTTATGTTCATGGTTTCTGTTAACATAATCGAATGTCTTTGACATGTTGCAAATGCCAAGGTGCTTAGATGGTTACTGCATTAAACTTACAAACAGGTTGGAGTTTTTAAAATCTGATTATATAATTTTTAGTTTGCTCGTTAGGATGCATGAATACGATGATGATGATGATTTTTGTGGTGGTGGTGTGCAGATATTGGACACACCCAGTCTCTTGGCTGAAGGCTCAGCAGGTGTGAAAAAGAACATCTTTAAACAGAAGCCTCCTCCGCAAGCTGATGCATCAACTAGTGGCTGTTGCTAAGTTGTTTGTCATGTCAGGTTCCTCTGATTGTCCTATGTAATACATGCTTGACAGAAAACTGTAAATTCAGCCTCAAATAGTGATTATGTTTCTTATTCTTCCCCTTATAAAAGATCTCCTGTTTGGCTGTTTGTCATCAGTTCTCACTGATTTCTTTCATTGTTTCATGTCCATAATTTGGACCTTGATTAATGTGGGAGGTTGTTTGGAAAGCCTGGAAGATTCTAGATTTCTCAGTAAATGGAAACATTTAGTGTGCTAACCCTCAACTTTCTCCAAATGTGGACGAAGCAAAAGCCCTAAGAATGCTCCAAATATTGTGCAAATCCCGATGCTTAAATAATTGCCACTATCATGTTTGGACTGACTCTGAGCTTTTCGCAGGATTGTTGAAGCAAGAGTCTTATCATTGGCCATGGGAGCTTTTTTCTATTTTCTTAGATATCAAGATAATGCTAAAATCTTTTCCGTTTTCTTATATTAAAAAATATATATTATATACAAAAAACAAAAGCTACCGGCTTGCAATTGGCGCAAAAAGACTATACTTCCGTCATCCCATGCATTGAAGATGTTTCCACGTGACTTTTCATTGACTATTTATGCGAACAGCACTTATGAACTTGCAATTAAGATTAGAACCACCAAAACCCGTATGGATGTTATGGACAATGTCTCAGTTTTATTTTCTGCTTAGTTTAGTTTATTTTTTCATTAAAAAAAAACACAGTTTGCAAAGGGCAAATATTAAACAGTCGCCTCTTTAGTTACCGTTGGACCCACGATTTATCGAGTTGAATAGTCTAAAAAAAGAAAAAACCTCGAGTTGAACCGTCTGAGTTTGAAAAA
>NC_056558.1:15076196-15081607 GCF_013358625.1 Macadamia integrifolia
AAAAAAAAAAAAAAAAAAAAACAATTTGTGAGAAGAGGAAAGAAGCAAAATAAAAGCCGAGACAAATAAGTTCAAAATACAAAACTGAATATCCGAAGGTGCCCAAAAGAAATGGGTGCCTGCAAAGCATCCATTCTCAATCTTCTCTCCTCGACACTAACCCCTTCAACTCCTAAAACCCTCCAGCGAGCAAATCCTAATGGGGCCTTAAAAGATTTCACTGCTATTTCGTCAAGTAGGCGTTTGCTGCTCTTCTCTCTTCCCATCTCTTCCACTCTTCTTATCCTTCCCATTATAAATCAACCCGGCTCTTGCTCTGCTCTTCCCAACTTCGATCCAGTGAGCCCAGCTGAGAGAGATGCCAGCGTTGCCCTCTCTGAACGTGTCTCTAACGCGGTTGAATTGCTCGAGAAGGGGAAAGAGTTGCAGGCTCAGGGAGACTTCAATCATGCTCTGGAGTATTTTTCTCAGGTACCCACTTCTTAGTTTTCCTCGGGGTTTCTTTTTATTTTCTATTCTTTTGGCCCTCTGTTCTGCTCCCTAGAAAATTGGAATCTAATTTATGTGGTTTAATGGAGCTATTGTGCAATTTCAGTGAATAATTCTATGTCATGCAATAGATGGGGGTGTTTGGTAGTTGTTAACCTAAATCTGATTTTGAGATGTTAAACTGAGCTAAAAGGTTCCTTTTTTTTTTTTCTCGTTTATTATGTGAATCAAAAGTATACAATATAAATATCCAGAAGATCTTCTAGTGGAATTTAACTCCTGTGTGCTTTATTGAAGCGGGTGAAAAATGCATTCCGAGTATCCTTGATGAATCGGTTTAAATCTGGTGATCTTGGATGGAAATTTCTTATAAGATTGCCTCCTTCGCCTACTAGGCCTTATTAGTTAGCCCATGGCCGAGCTTACTATTGGAGTTGCTTGTTATAAACTGAGACCATTACTCACTTCAGGTAATGAGGGCATAGAGTTCAAAGACCTCATTCAATGGAAGTCCAATTGAATCTTCTTGTATTACTTTTTAGGGTGAGATTCCACTACCAGCAACAGAGAACTTGTGAAGGAGATTTTTAACGTATTAAACTACTCTTTCTAATGAGACCTCCATTAAACTTATGTGAAGTTATAGTAGGTTATGTGTATTTTTTTTTTTTGGGTAGAATGGGTTATGTGTAGTTACCATGAGTTTAGGGTTGTTATTGCTTGGAATTGGGAGATGTGTGAATTGTTATCATGAGTCATTTTGAGCTACTCAAACCGCTATGGTTGAGTCTTGTGAATGTTATTTAATGGAAGTCCTAAATAGTTGGGAAGGTAACTTGAAACCCGATACAACTCTGTCGTTGAGGAGGATGCCTCAGTACATCCAAACTTATTCTTATCTTCTTACAATCATTGCTTTATACGCACCGGCTTGGTATTAGAGCTATGGATCAACTGGTAGATAAAACTGGAAGGAGAGATGAGCAAGTGGAACAAAGGGCAGTGGAGAATTCTTTCTAAACTCGATGGCCAGCAACAAATATTCATCTTCTACAGTTCAATGTCGACTATGAAATAGGTGAGAACTTGTAAGCATCACTCCAAGTTTCGGGAGTTAAACCTTCCTTCCGACATCACCTCGACCAAATACTTATTAGAAGTCTGTGGCACCCAAGCTCGTAAAGCTTGACTTCCCTCACTTCAATGGGAACAAGGGCAATTTAGTTCAATTCCACCAAACTCCAAAAGAGGAATGAGTTTCTCTTGCCTCATTCCACCTCGAAGGAGATGCCTACGGGTTCAATTGTTCAAGCAAAGAGGTGAAGAATTGGCCTGGCCATTGTCTTTTGGAGGAGTGCATGCCCGATTTGGCCCCAACCAATTCCAAGGCTTCTTTGATGAATTGGCATAACTTCAACAATTGGGTAGCCTCCAAGACTATCAGTTGCACACTTGCACTTTGAAAAACAGTTAGCCAACGTAGGCTATCTTTCACCCAAATGCGAAATCAGTTTCTTTATAGATACTCTTAAGGTTGATGTTCTTTCTGGTCGACCAACAACTTTATTAGCCGCAATTGGGTTACCACGACTTTATTAATGCCCTCGCAACCTATTTGTCAAAAAAAAAAATTCTTCTTCCAAATGGAGAGCAAGTCAATCGTTCTTCAACCCTCCCTGTTCATTGATTGTCTTCTTCTAAAATACAAGATAGGCATTCAAAGGGGTTATGTTATAATTGTAATGAGAGATTTGTGCTAGGTCATCGTTCAAAAAATTTGTTCCTTATTGAAGGAGACGATGAAGATGACGAAGATGGAGATTATGATTTGCCCGTGGGGGACGCCCCAGTCGAAGAATAGGAGGTAGACAAAAGTTCCTTGCATGCTATCTACAGTTCCCGATCTCCAGAAACCATGTTTGCTAGGGGGAACATTGGCCATGTGCCAGTCCCATATTGGTGGATAATGGTAGTACCCATAATTTTATAAGCGAACAACTGGCAAGGAAGGTGGGGTTGTCTCAACGGTAGGAATTTGGTTTGAAGTGACAGTGGCTTTAGGTGATAAGGTGCCTAATGCTGGTAAGTGTTCTAACGTGCAAATCTTCAAGGAGTTCCTATTCAAGCATTTTTTTTTTTTTTAAATTTTGCTTCCTCTTCACAAATATGAGTAGTTCTTGGCGCCCAATGGCTAAGAACTCTTGGTCCTATTTTATGGGACTTTGCCAAGTTGTTCATGACTTTAAAATTGATGAAGAAGAAATAATCCTTAAGGGGATTGATCATTCTGCCAATAAATTAGTTGGTGGCCACCAAATTCAGTGTGAAGTTAGGAAGAGTCAAAAAGGAATGCCGGTACAATTGTATGCGATGGGGACTCCATTTCCACCAAATTCAGGTGAGGTTCCGCCCATAGAAATGCAAGAATTATTGGAAAAATTCCAAGATGTCTTTGAGAACTGAAGGGTTTACCACAACGTTCTCATGACTACAAGATTCCCTTAGTTCAAGGCAGCTGACCAGTCTACTCCAAGGCTTATCAGCATCCTCATTTCCAAAAGAGAGAAATTGAAAAATTGTAGCTGATTTGCTCAAGTCAAGGGTGACCCAACCCAATTGCAGCCCTTACTCTTCCCCAGTGATTTTAGGTAAGAAGCATGATGGGTCATGGCGTATGTGGTTCTCTTAACAAAATTACCATCAAGTATCAAGGACCGATTCCCTATTCCAATAAGTGATGAATTATTGGATGAGCTACATGGTGCAAGTGTGTTCTTGAAATTGGGTTTACATTTTGGCTACCATCAAATTCGAGTATCACAGGAAGACATGAAAAGGACCACTTTCCGAACACATCTTGGCCACTACAAGTTCCTTGTGATGCCATTTGGACTCACAAATGCTCCATCGACTTTTCAATCACTGATGAACAAGGTTTTTCAAGAATACTTGAGAAAATTCATTTTAGTTTTCTTTGATGATATTTTAGTTTACAGTTCATCTTGGGAGGAGCATATGCGCCAATATGTTAAAAAAATATTCTTTTTAGTGGACAAGGTTTGCAGTAGATGCCTTCCAAAAATTAAAGGAAGCAATGACTGAGGCCCTTGTACTAGCATTGCCAGATTTTTGAAACAATTTATTGTTGAATGTGATGCTAGTGGGTCAGGCATAGGGGCTGTGCTGAAGCAAGAAAGGCCGCTTGCATTTTTAGTTAAGCTTTGAAAGGGAAGAAACTTATTATGTCAACATACGAGAAAGTGATGTTGGCTCTAGTACTCTCTATTCAATGGTGGCATCCCTATCTTCTTGGATGGATCGAAGGAGTCTGCAAAACTCATGGGCAATGATTTTGTTGCTGAATACAAAAAGGGGCAAGAGAATGTGTGGCAGATACCTTGTCCAGACGTGATGAGAATAAGGAAGAAGGGATGATACGAAAGGAAATAAATTTACAAGAAATTTCGCATCCCATATCTGATTGGCTGGAGGCGGTTAAGGATGAGGTAGTCACAAATCCAATTCTTATGGAGTTAGTTCACCAAATTAAGGAGGGAGAATCGGTTGGACCTTGGGACTTCAAAGATGGACTTATCTAGTTTAAGGGGCGAATCTATCTTCACCAGGAAGTTGTAAGTCGTACATTAGAGATGTATTTAAAATGTTTTTTGTGGTGATCATCCCAAGGAGTGGAAGCAATGGCTTTCTTGGGCTGAATACTGCTATAATATCCGGTGGCATTCTTCCATCAAAACTACTCCATTTGAGATGGTTTATAGTTGACCTCCGCTAACTCTTCTTTTCTGCATTCCCGGTACTGCAGTGGTGCAGTTGGTGGAGCAATAATTGTTGGTTAGGGATGAAAGACTTAAAGAATTGTGTGGAATTTTGAAGTCATCACAGGAGTGCATGAAGAATGTGTATGACTGATGCCATCGTGAGGAGGACTTCATGGAAGGTGATCGGGTCTGTCTGAAACTCCACCATGTAGACAACTCTTAGTCTCATCCAGGCGAAATCACAAACTCTCTCTACATCTTTATGGGCCTTATCAGATTCTCTAAAAAATAGGTCTGTTGGCATTCAAGTTGGCCTTACGCAAGGACTTTCGCATACACCCAGTCAATTTTCCATGTTTCACTCTTGAAACAGAAAATTGGTGACAATGTTCAAGTTCAAATTCGTTTGCCAATGTTGCAAGATGAAATCCTGGTGCCCCATCCACAAGAAATTCTAGATGAACGACTGCACAAAAAAAGGAATGAGATCTTTATCCACTGGAGCGGACTCTCGCAGGTCGATGCTACTTGGGAAGTGCTTGAGGATATTCGACAACAATTCCCCAATTTTAGGCCTTGAGGACAAGCCTATTCTAAGGGGGAAAGGATGTTGCATGGAATGAGCTTGTGTCTTGTGTTGCATGGATGCATTCATGGGGGCAGGTGTGTGAGTTATAGTGGGTTACATTAGTTATTGTGTGGTTATGTGAAGTCATAATGGGTTACGCAAGTTACTGTGGGTTATGTGTAGTTACCATGAATTAAGTGGTGCTGTGCGTGGGATTAGGTGATGTATGAGTCGTTATTAAGAATCAGTGTGAGTTACTCAAACCTCTATGGTTAAGTCTTGTAAATGTTATTTAATGGAAGTCCTACATAATCAGGAAGGTAACTTGAAACCCGATACAACTCTGTTGTTGAGGACGCCTCAAGATGTCCAAACTGGTTCTTAGCTTCTTACAATCATTGCCATGGCTAACAAGGATAGGTACGTCAAGACCGAGAAGGAATTCTCCTTCATATGTACCAGAGGTCTCCACTATTGCTTTCCAAAAAAATTTGACATGCATACGCACAGAAACAGAAGGGTAGGTAACTCTTGACAGGGAACGGCCCAACTCCTTCCTCTGTTTCTCCTCCCTC
>NC_056558.1:15081627-15140029 GCF_013358625.1 Macadamia integrifolia
CCCAAAAAAAAGAAAAAAAAAAAAGAAAAAGAAACTGCAAACTGATCAATCTGTACGTTTCTTTGGGTTCTTGCATTAGAAAGCAAACTCTTTTTTTTTTTTTTTAATAGATATATAGACAGATCTACTATTTAACCTTCAAGGAATGGGTTGCTTATTAACACAACTTTTATGACCTTGCTGCCTGCGGAACCACATTATTATCCCAGCGCACTCATCTATCAGGGTCTGAGGATGATTATCTTCACCATAATCCAATTTTACAGCGTAGAAAATGACATCACAATTTCCTTATATCCAACCTAAATACTTAATAATAAGTATGATTTCATTTATGTATAAATTTATTACGGCACTCTCAAGATATATTTACATGTTCAACTGTTCAACATAGATTTCAAGCATCATAGAGCAGAAGAACATGTACTTTTTGTTTTGATGTGGCAACAAAATACATGGTATACATGGTATACATGGTATGGTACTCTCTTTTGAATTACAAGTTCTCCTCTAGAGTCTTGTTATGAGTATCAAGCATCTGCTTATGATGTCATTGTCAAATTAATTGATCTTTAGGTAGAAAAAACTTAGGCAAATCCCTCAACATCATATGCTGAAATTTAGGTCTCCCAAAATGTGGTACCAGAGAATACTGTCAGTTGTCACTCCTTGTCTGTAAGGAAATTATGCCAAGACTTTGTTTTATTGGCATATTGTTCTCAGTTAGTTTTCATTTCAGGTGGTCAAAGAGTACAAAGATTTTGCATTCTCGGACTATGCAAGAGTGGGTAGAGCATTGGCCTTGTATGAGGTTGGTGATAGAGAAGAAGCAATTGCAGAGATGGAAGATGTTTCTATATCACTAAAAGGATATCCAGGTACATTTTGAGGGTATTAGCATCAACTGCTCAGTTTGAGACAAAGTTGTCCAAGCCTGAAAAACTTCCTTTATCTTCCATTCTACTGTTCTTATTTTGGGGCTGCCTGCAGAAGTTCATGCCGCTTTAGCTGCAGCCTTGTATGTGGACAAGCATGCTCCTTTGCTGGCTGAAAATCAGTTTGCGATTGCTACTCTGCTTGATCCTCACTATACAGACCTCTCTTATGTAAGAGAAACAAAGCATTGGCCGCCAAGTCTGGTCAGTTCTTTGCAACATTTCATCACCCTTTCCTAGGGATTTTCTGTATATATATATATATAAATGTTAGAATACATGTTCTATACTAAACAGGTTCCTCTCAACCAATGCTAAATGATGAACCTCAGTTCATCATTTCTGGCCCCTTTTTTGTCATGTGTGTGAACCCATAAAGTGTTACTTTGCACAAATGATAGACTTTAAAGATATTTGTACAATATGCTGGCAGTTGTGGAATACATGGTTCATTTCTTTCTGTTCGATCGACTCTGACATTCTTCATCAGTTCATCTGTAGGCTATGCCATTCTCATACTCAAATATGTGAACATATAAAGTTATTGACTGAATCATCTACAAACTTTTTTTTTAAGATATTATTGGATGTACGTAAACCAGTCCTACACTATATTAGACCCCATAAGGGAGTTCTTAACAAGATTGGGATGGGAGAGAGGGGAAGTGCCACTTTGCACAAACTGAATAGCAGGAGAATCGATTCCTTAACCTCTTTGAATCTACAACATCCTGCAGGGGTACCACCAACTGCTGGTTGTGTTCAGGCAGCTATGGATTGGTTTTCAATTCCTTTGTCTCTACCTATTTCTTTGTCCATTTGATCGAAAAGAGTATCGGTAATTTTATTTGACACTGAAATAACCCCTTTGAAAAAGAGGGAGAGGGGAGGGGGAAGAGAAGGATACCAATGATCTGAGTCCTCAAAAACTGAAAATTTAGTTCAAATTTCGGAAGGTTATACATCATGGATTTTTTTTATAGTGGCTACTTTGCCTTGCCTCTAAAATCCATAAATCCATGTGGTCAGTCTTAAAGTCACTGGCTGTCTAAAGGAGTTGGTTTCACCCCGCTTTGTAAGAAAAAAAATAAATGTGGGACTCGAGAATCCAAGGGATTTACTTTTTATAGGTGTCTATGTAATTCAGAACTTTGTTGACGAAATACACGGCTAACTGTAACATAGATATCATGTAAGCACTTTAGAGATGGACTTATTAGTTATTATGTGATCCAGAAATAGAACTCTTGTTTCCCAGGTGAGGGCTGTTCAACTCAAATCCAAAAAATTTCATATTGGAGTGTGGTACCATGACCTGACCAATTGTCACATATGCGTCTGAAATTTATTATTTGAACCTGCCAGGTCTATGTTGGTTAAGCTTAATTCAGTTGAAAACCCCAGTTTACGGAGGTGCAACTTCATATGATAAACTGCTGTTATGAGTTAGTGCATCCCATGGTAAATTAATAAGGACCAAGTTTCCCTGCACCCACAGTGAATGGGAAATCTGTTCCCTGGCGATCAGGGCCACTCGGGGGAGGGGAGGGGGGATTTCTGGACCCTTGGATTGAGCGGTGAACCTTAACATGTGGTCAAGGGAAACTTTGTCCTTTAAACAAAAGGTAAAAGTTTTTCCCAACTTGAATTATGGTTCATTATTTTATCATAAACAAATATATAAAAGTGATAAACCAATTCCCAAGGGTGAGATGAAAAAAAAAAAAAAAAAAAAAGGTAAAACAGAGGAAAAAATGAAGCTTGGTGCATTGCTTTATTAATTGGTAAGATAGGTGAAAACAACAAAGGTAGAGGAGGATGAGATGTCTCTCCCATCCACCAGAGATGGAAAATTCAAAAGCAAAATTATCCAGTTGAAGGACATACAATGCTGATATGAAGAATTCAAAATCAGAATCAACCAATGCAAAAATGTAAAAGTTACCGATGGAGTCAGCAGAGAACATAGCAGGAAATCAAGATGGAGAGCATAGTTCATTTCTTGAAGAAGACTACTCAAAGTCCCATTGAAGTTGTCGGTATTCTCCAAGTCCCAAGTACCATTCTCGAAGAGTGCCAGTAGTGCGGACAAGGAATTTGGCTATGGCCACTTGAGGGTTGGAGTCTTCTTGTATCTTCTCACTTGTGAGCCATGCTTGAAATTCTTGAAACCGCAAAGGCCATTTGGAGCAGGGAAATCATCCAATATAAAGAAGTGTTTGGGCTTTTGGTTGGAGAACGGTTGGAAGACCGGTGGAGGAGCAGGCTGAGGAGGTGGTGCCGTTTGGGCATCTTCTCCATCTGTGATGATAGGTTCAGTTTTAGTACAAGGGCCATGGAATTCCCGGGTAGAAAAGACTGGAATGGTGTAAGAGTCATCCGAGTCTCTGAAGAAGAGGAATCTTCCTGAGTTTGGTTTGCAGAAAAGGCCAGCGGGGAGTCCTATGGAGACTTGACAATGAGGGCATAGAGAAAGTTGGAAGAACATTCGGGTTTTGTGGTGGCTTAATTATGCCACATGCAAGGGGCTGAGACGGTTGTGGTAAAGCACTGGTGGCTGGTGGTAGTACTGCTTGGGTACTAGGGGTACCTGAGCTTGGAAACCCTAGGGCAGCGCATCTCCTTTGAGACGGTTATCGTCGCTGTTGTGTCAGGGCTTTGAGCATATCTATTGGGAATAACATTCCCTTGGCAGATCTAATATCGATTTGGGTTCAAGTGATCCAATTCCAAGTAGGATTTCTACTAAATTCAATATAAATCAAATTCAAAAAAAAAAAAAATCGATGGAGGGTTAAGAAGGTGGAAGAAGAATTAGTGAATGAGCATCTCACAGAACAACATAAGTCATTTTTTTTTTTTCTTCAATAATAAATCCGTTCAAAATATTGTAGCCACTTACAAACTTATGTAGAAGACTCAAAACTGATTCAAACCCTAAAAAGGAAAGATCTAACCTAACTCTTAACTAATTGGGAAACCTAAACTGACTAGGAAACTGAAATAACAAAGGCAATTGACTTAAAATATGACTAAACTAATGAATTAAATCTCGTTTTCCTACTTTCTATCAATCTTTTAGGCCCATTAAAGTGGTTAATTTCAGCAAAAATCCATGAGATCAAGGGCCCAACACATATATAACCCAACTCAAAACTTATTTACAATAAAATAAACCCATTAAGTGACTTATGTACATCAAGATCCTTTATTGCCCACAGCTTTACAATTCCTCGCACAGCTCACCGGTGCTCCTCAGGCAGCGTCTTCTCTGGCTGTGACCTTGCACTAGTAGATGTGCTTCAAACTCCAGAACCATTCCTTTGATCTGGATACTGGCCACACCAAGGACGCCCCTTTTATTAAGGTAGACTCAGCACAATCCGCTACAGTCACTCATTCCCTCCCTCCAGACCACTCGATCTAAGTTGATCGCCCTTTACATACTCAAGCGGGGCGTGTTTTGGAGGAGTTTTCTAGGCAGCGCCCAGTGCCAATGGATGATGAGGGTCCAACCTTCTAGTATATTGATTCTCAGTTGCAGGGTATGCAGAGACATATTTGTAATGCGTCTCGGGGTCGATCGATAATCACTCAACTCTATACTTAATCCTCGTTGGACGAACAATAGTGATAATTGCTAAAGGCAAACCCCCACAAATCACTTTAGAGGTTGAGTGGTAACTTGTTAACCGGTCTTGATTGTGATCTTAGCTCACATATCAGTGCAGGTATCTTGATTCCGACCGATCACAAGAATCTTGTTATTGTCCATCTTGCTCAATCCTCCCATTCCATATAAAGTGATACCAAAACATGAATCACCAATGTAATCATCTACCGGTTTGAGTATCACTCCTGGAGCTCTTGGTTCATCCTCCATGGGTTTGCTTCCCATCTCTTAGACCAACGCTGGAGAAAGTTGGCATTGCCGCAACAAATTGTTTGTTGAACCTGTACTCGATCTACCTCAATTTATAGTGTGAGGACCTTCAGATCACACACTAGCTCCCTTCACATCCCTCTTGATCTATGATTGCAGCAGCTTCCATTGCGATTTCATGGAAAAGGGAAAATGAAAAGATTGTAAAAACTCAAAACCCAACAAAATATAAGTAGGTTAGAAGAGGCAGAGCAGAAGAAGAGAGGAGAGTCGAGACAACAGTTGAGACGAGAGGGTCGACAACTGCACGAGAAAGGCTCCACGCAACAACTATACGTGTAGTTGCTTAGGGCTTCGGGGAAAGAGGAGAGGCTTGTCGGCAAGTGGGCTCCTAGCTGTTAACTATTTATGGCAAAATGTCTTGGGTGACGCGTCTCTCAAGTCATCATTTTTTAAATAAAGCTTTGTAAGAAAAAAATAAAAAAAAGGGAAAGAAATAGGTAAACAGTGGTGTAGGGTACATCATGGGTGTTTGATATGAGAGCATATGAGCACATGTCTTAAAGGATTCTTAGCCATTCGATGATCACTGCAGCTATACAGTTGTTGTTGATGATTTTCATACTATGATATAGGATCATTTAAAAAAAGAGAATAAAGATATACAATAGATGCTACCTTATGGTATACTAGTTGTGTATCCAATCTTTTACTCAAAAAGTAAATCTTGAAATGACCAAATGGGGAGTGGGGATTATGATGTAAGACGTGACATTTAATTTGCATCACGAATTTTTTTTATTTATTATTATTATTATTATTATTTTAATGTAAAGTGTGAACGTATCATGGGAATTGTCATGTAGATCGGTTTGCTATTCTACAAGGATATAGAAATTTAAAAAGAAAACGGAAAAGAAAACAAGAGATCGATTTGCCATCAAAAGATGGGACACAAATTAGGCTAAAGTTTTATTGCATAGAGTATTTTCTCTTTTATTCCAAAGGTAAAAAACAGCTTGATCGATTCCATCGTTCAGGAGGTTCGGTCTTTAACTTGTAATTTAGAAATGGACAATTATGGGTTCAACATCTCTCTCTCTCTCTCTCTCTCTCCATTGCTGGAAGAAAATAATCTCGCCAGAGACTGTTTTTTAGAGGAGCTGACGTAGTTCTACAGTCTTCCGGCATGTTTGGTATGAAGTTCTAAAGTCAAAATTGATCCTTTCTAGGAATTCTCAGCTCCGAATGCGAAGAATAGAGTGACAACACAGAGGACTCTGTTGAAATAATTACCAGGGGCAGTCACAGGAGACACTGCTGAAATAACCAGTGGATGTGGTCCCCTCTTTCCAATTTAATAAAATCTAGATTCTTTTAAAAATCCTGACTTGACAGCTATCCATATGCTTTCAAAACTAGAGATGTTCAACCAATGCTCTCAACAAAAAATTCCAGATCTGATCGAATTACCATGAAAACCCGAGTTATGATAAGTAGGAAGAAAATGATGAGAGGTCAACAAACTTGGGAGTTGCAATGGTTTTCTTTTTTTCTTTCGGAGAAAACCTATTGTTAAGTTTGCTTGAAATTCTTGATCCGTTTTGAAGATTGATTCGATCCAACATATTTTGACAACGACTCAAATGAAAAGTTTTCTGAGATCTGTGATGGTAGCAAAGAGATTGAGCCGATAGACCCAAATTCGGAGCCCATCACTGATCTCGTATGGAGGTGCGGGGGCGGTATGGTTTGATTGGATCGATAATGACCCGATGGGTCAACCCGCAACTTGGAATATATATAATGTACTGTTGCCTGTTGAGAAAGTCATTGTATTTTGGGGTTTTTCGAGTTAAGGTTTTAGGGCAAGTTTCTTATTACTGCTTGGGTGTAATATCTCTTCTGCATGGTGAAACATCTTCTTCTTCGCCCGAGCACGTAGCACACCACCCTGGTGTGTGAACCTCATTATATATCTGTGTTGTGCGGATCTATTGTCCCTTTATTTTTCGTGTTTATTGGTGTTTGATCTAACAAACTGGTATCAGAGCTTTGGGTTACTTCGATCCATTGCTTCAATGAAATACGATATTGATAGGTTTGATGGCAACATCAGTTTTAGTTTATGGCAGGTTTGAATGATGGTTGTTCTCACACAGTAGGGTTTGAAGAAAATCCTATTTGGGAAGGCGAAGAAACCTACAACTATGTCTGATGATGATTGGAATGATTTGAATGGTAAAACCCTTTCAGCTATTCAGTTGTGTCTTTCGAATGATGTTCTACAGGAATTTCTCTCAGAGAAAACGGCTGCAGAGTTATGGGTGAAGTTAGAAAATCTCTACCTCACCAAATCCCTCACCAATAGGTTGAGATTGAAGCAACAACTGTATATACCTTTCATATGAGTGAAGGTACTTCTATTAAATCCCACATATCTGAGTTCAATTCTATTGTTACTGATTTGAAAATGATAGATGTTAAAATAGACGATGAAGATTTGGCCCTATTATTGTTATGTTCTCTACCTCCATCTTATAAGCATTTTAGGGATATCATGATTTATGGTAGAAAGACAATCTCTATTGAGGATGTCAAAACAAATCTACAAAGCAAGTAGAAGATTGATGATGAGTTGACGTCTACTAATAAATCTGATGGTGTTGGTTTGGTAGCTAGAGGGAGAACGAATGAAAGGGGTTCAGATGATGACAAAAAGAAGGCTAGATCAAAATTTAAGCACAAGAATTTGACCTGCAATTACTGTAAGAAAAATGGGCATATTAAATCTGAATGCTATAAGTTTTTAAATAAAAAGAAAGTAAGTGGTGGTGCTCAAAATCAACAGAAAAGAGATGATTCTGCAGAAGCTAGTATTGTTGAAGATGAGAGTGAGTCTGATATGTTTTTTGTGACTGATGACAGAGTTAGATCACAGGATGAATGGATTATTGACTCTGGTTGTTCCTACCATATGTGTCTCAATCGTGAATGGTTCTCCACATACGAATTAGTTCGAGGTGGAGTTATGTTGATGGGAAATAATGTTTCTTGTAAGACTATTGTAATGGGAACGATCAATATCAAGATGTATGATGGCATTGTCAGAACCTTGTTTAATGTCAGGCATGTCCCTGATTTGAAGAAGAATCTCATTAATTTAGGCACTCTTGATTCAAATAGGTGTAAATATACAACTGAAGATAGAGTCATGAAGATCAGTAAGGGTGTTCTCTTGTTGATGAAATGAATCAATGTTGGTAGTTTGTATGTGTTGCAGGGTACTACAGTCACTGGGTCTGTTGCAGAAGCTTCATCACTGGGTCTGAATCAGATGTCAAAAATTTATGGCACATGAGGTTAGGCCATATGAGTGAAAGAGGGATGACATCATTAAGTAAAAGAGGCTTGTTGTGTGGTCAAAGTACATGAGCAATGGAGTTCTATGAGCATTGTGTGTTTGGGAAGTAGAAAAGAGTCAGTTTTAGTACTGCTATTCATAGGACTAAGGGAACTTTGGACTACATTCATTCAGACCTATGGGGGCCCTCTAGGGTTGCTTCAAAGGGGGCTGGTGCAAGGTGTTTGCTTACTTTAATTGATGATTTCTCTAGGAAGGTTTGGGTCTATTTCTTAAAACACAAAAATGAAGTATTTGTCACTTTCAAACAGTGGAAGAATTTGCTTGAGAAGCAGATTGGGAAACAAATTAAAATGTTGAGAATCGATAATGGCCTAGAGTTTTGTGATGGTGATTTTAATGAGTTTTACAAAAATGAAGGTATTGCAAGACACCATACAGTTAAAACACCCCAGTAGAATGGAGTGGCAAAGCGTATAAATAGAACCTTATTAGAAAAGGCGAGGTGTATGTTATCAAATGTAGGATTGGGCAAGGAGTTCTGGGCAGAAGCAGTTAACACAACAACCTTGTTGGTGAATCGATCTCCTCACACAGCTATTGAGTGCAAGACTTCAGAAAAATTTTGGTCAGGTAAACCCGCAGACTACTCAAATTTAAAAGTATTTGGATGTCCTCCTTATGCACATGTAAATGAAAGAAAGTTGGAACCTAGGGCTAAGAAATGCATTTTTCTTGGGTATGGATTTGGAGTGAAATGATACAGGTTGTGGTGTCCTAATCCAAAGTCTCCAAAATTTCTTATTAGCAGAAATGTTACTTTTGATGAATTTGCTATGTTGCATCATAGGAAAGAAACTCTTGTTCATTGTGATGAAGGTCAAGAAAAATCTAGAGAGAAGATGGAGTTTGAAATTGGTGGTTCATCTTCAAACAAAGCACAATCTACTTCAGTTCAGTTGCCTACTTTTACTGAAGGAGATGATGCTAAAGAGCAATACAACATTGCCAAGGATAGACCAAGGAGGAATATTAGACAACCACAAAAATATGTGCATACTGAATTTGTTGCTTATGCATTGTCTGTTGTAGATACAATTGAAAATAGTGAGCCTGCAACATATTCTGAAGTTGTTACTTCAATTGATTCTACAAAATGGTTGATTGCCATGAATGAGGAGATGAAATCTCTTCATAAAAATTAGACTTGGGAGCTTGTCAAGCCGAGAACAGGGAAGAAAATTATTGGTTGTAAATGGGTCTTCAAGAAAAAGGAATCTGTCTCAGGTGTTGAAGATGCTAGATACAAGGCACGTTTGGTTGCAAAGGGCTATAGTCAGGTACAAGGAATTGATTTTAATGATGTTTTCTCAGCTGTTCTTAAGCACAGTTCTATTCGTGTCCTACTTGCTTTAGTTGCTATGCATGATTTGGAGTTAGAGCAACTTGATGTGAAAACAACATTCTTGCATGGTGAACTAGAAGAACATATTTATATACATCAACCTAAAGGGTTTGTTATTGAAGGTAAGGAGGACCATGTATGCTTGTTGAAGAAGTCCCTATATGGTTTGAAACAGTCTCCTAGAAGTGGTATAAAAGGTTTGATTCAGTTATGGCTAGTTTTGGATAATCCAGTTGTCAATATGACTGTTGTGTTTATTTCAGAAAGCTCTCTGATTGGTCATTCATATATTTGTTGCTTTATGTTGATGATATATTGATTGCAGCAAAAGATAGGAATGAGGTCAACAGGTTGAAGGAACAATTAAGTTCTGAATTTGAGATGAAAGATTTGGGAGCAGCAAGGAAGATCCTTGGTATGGAGATCAAGAGGGATAGAAAAGTAGGGAAGCTATGGCTATCTCAACAGAAGTACACTGAGAAGGTATTGAATCGTTTTGGCATGAAAGATGTCAAACCTGTAACTACTCCTCTTGCATCTCATTTTAGACTTTCAGCTATTCTATCACCTAAGACAGATGAAGAGGCGGAATACATGTCACTTGTTCCATACTCTAGTGCAGTTGGCTCCGTTATGTATGCTATGGTTTGCACTCGTCGGACATTTCACAAGCTGTCAGTGTGGTAAGCAGATATTTGTCATGTTTAGGTAAAGCTCATTGAGAAGCAGTGAAGTGGATACTTAGGTACTTGAAAGGGGCCTCTGGTGTTTGTTTGGAGTTTGGGAGGAATGGTGATAGTTTATCTAGTTATGTTGATTCAGATTATGCAGGTGATCTTGACAAGAGGAGGTCACTCACAGGCTATGTATTTACTTTTGGAGGAAATACAGTTAGTTGGAAAGCTACTTTACAGGCTACAGTTGCATTATCTACTACTGAAGCAGAGTATATGGCAGTGATTAAGGCAATTAAAAAAGCTACTTGGCTTAGAGGTTTGTTGGGAGAACTCAACATGGATCATGGGGTGACTGTTGTCATTTGTGATGGACAGAGCGCTATTCACTTGACTAAAGATCCAATGTATCATGAAAGGACAAAGCACATTGATGTTCGGTATCATTTCATAAAAGAGATAATTGCTCAAGGTAATATTCAAGTGTTGAAGATTGGTACTGAAGACAATCCAGCTGATATGTTGACTAAGCCTTTGTGTGTTGGTAAGTTTGAGCATTGCTTGAACTTACTTGGTGTTTGCCATGTTTGAGTTTTGCCCTTTGGAGGGCTATTAGAGAAGATGAAGATATTAGCTATTTGTTTATTTGTTGGAGGAGAATTCAAGCCAAGGTGGAGATTTGTTTAGTTTGTCTGGAATTCTTGACCCGTTTTGAAGATTGACCCGATCCGACATATTTTGGCAGCAACCCGAATGGGAAGTTTCCTGAGATCTGTGATGGAAGCAAAGCGGCCCAAGCCCGAGCCCATCACTGATCTCGTATGGGGGTGCGGAGGCGGTATGGTTCGACCGGATCAACCGCGACCCGATGGGTCGACTCGCGACTTGGAATATATATAATGTACTATTGCCTATTGAGAAAGTCATTGTATTTTGGGGTTTTTCGAGCTAGGGTTTCAGGGTGAGTTTTCTCGCCGCTGCTTGGGTGTAATCTCTTTTCTGCGTAGTGAAACATCTTCTTCTTCACCCGAGGACGTAGCACACCACCCTGGTGTGTGAACTTTGTTAAATCTCTGTGTCGTGCGGATCTATTGTCTCTTTATTTTTCGTGTTTCTTGGTGTTTGATCTAACACCTATGTTTAGATTGGATGTCCATTTGCAAGTTCATGTTCTCCTAAAACTAGGAGCGGCGAGGGGGTGGAGATGGAGAGCGAGACGACAAGGAAGCTGTAGGCGCAGGGATTTGTGGGGATGAGCATAGGGGTTGGGAAGGGGAAGTTGCAACTCTTTATGAATTTTTTATTGCAACTCTTAAATCCCAGAATCTCAAGGCTAGTGCAAAGGAGTTCATTTCACATATCCATCAAGAAATGGATTGATCAAATCAACAATAGAATTAGTTTTAGGAGAGAAAAATCAGATCTGAGCTTGTTTCTTACACTATCCTGGATAAGAATTTCAGAGGGTCACATAGAGAATTGGTTACAGATTTATATAAAAGATATTTTATTGAGAAATTTTTATGCCCCATCCTTATTCATGATCGGACATATAATTGTTCTTGGGATCATGGACATCTATAGGATGGTAAATCATTGAATTTATAGTTCAAATTTGACATATGGTCAACCCTTATACCATTTTCTAAATATTCGATAGAAAAAATTGTCACATCAAACGACCATGTGTTATAATTAGGTAAATGCCCTATACATTCATATTTGTGTGTCTTATCCATAAAATCTTTCATGGTTTCACCTTTAAGGGGATATATTTTCTAATACACTTTCTATGCATCCTTATATTTTTGAAACTACCATCCTATACATGCACTCTCTTATAGTTCCTAGATTTTCAAAACTTCATTTTGTCACTTGGGAAGCTATTTTAGTTGGACTAAATTTTTACAATTAGGCAAGCAATCTTCGTATCTACCCACTCCACAAAATATGTCACATGGAAACCTTTGGGCTATTTTAGAAATGCTTCTAAAGTAGGCCATGTTGGAAGGGTTTGTTTATATAAAATGTTTGAAAAGATTGACCCTAAATATAGATAAGGGATTTTTTTGGAGGGGAGAAGATTGCTGCATGTTGGCATGCCTCTACACCTAGACACAAGGGGTGGTAAAAAGACTACCCTGCCCCCTAATTGGATGCCTATGCACTTCCTTTTTCAAATATGTTCATAGTGTTGAAGATTAATAAAGACCTTGTTCAATCGAGTGAGCCCTTCCTAATTTTTTCTAGTCATTCATAATTTTTTTTTCTAAGGGAAAAGGGGTATATACACACATTTCCCATTCATAGTCTCTCATTAAATGTGTGATTTCCTCTCTCTCTCTCTCTCTCTCTCTCTCTCTCTCTCTCTCTCTCTTCTCATTGAGTATACCATTTTACTACCTACTATTGGCTTGAAGTTCCTAGTTCCTACCCAAAAAAGGAAAAAAGAAAAAAAAAAGTACTATTTGCTTGAATTGTAAGAATCCACATCATTTTGGAGATTATTAACAAGCCAAACCTACCTACCCTAGGATGGACTGGCTATTATCAAATCTAGCCCTGTGGTCATCATCGAGTCCACATCCTTTACAGTGAACAGTGAGGTGAGATGATAATTGGACGGCTGAGAACATCTGGACCACGCCCCAAGGGGCTCTTAGTCACCCGATACTCATTGCACCGATGCAACGGCTATAGACGATTTTCACACAGCCACCAACTGACACCTCTGCCAATACGTCGGTTCAATTTCAATGTCACTACAGGTGGGTACATCTATATGTCAGGCAAAATACTTCCTTCACCAACGTAAGGGAAAAAAAAAAACTTTCACCCAAGAAAACGTGTTGATCATTAATGCCTCCATTGCAGACTATTGTCTTCTCTATAAAGCTAAAGCCTGTGAAGCCTTTTAATGTCTTCTCTATAAAGCTTTAGTCCTGTGAAAAGACTAAAATAAAATACCTTTTAATGTCTTCTCTATAAAGCTAAAGCCATAGTAAACCTACCTTGAAACCTCCTCCCTTCACACACCCCCCCCCCTCCCTAATGGTACCTTCAAAACTCAGCCTAAAAACCAGTAATTTAAATAGGATTTAGAAGACAAATGGACCCCTATACAGGCCACATCTTCATTCTGCAGTAGATAAGAAATATAGAGATAAAATTAAAGAATTGAAATGACCCCAAACTTGAAAATTTATTGGTGATATATAAGGATAATTCTATGAGATTATGCTGAACCTAAGGTGACAAAGAAACAACAAATGAACAAAGGTGTAGCTTAGCATGGATGTTGACATGGATTAGTGGAAAAACTATAAAAGATAGATGATCCAAGAATGGCCCAAATAGAAGATAAGCTGATAAGAGTGTCATTATAGTGCAGTGTGGTAAAGAGGAATGATATGAGAGAGTAAAGGCACTAAATGTGACTATGAAGTAGTGAGAATGGATACCAATGGCCTTGGCTTGACAACTAAGGGGGGGACCTTAATTGTCAATATAATCAGGAAAAGGCTTGGCTGCGCTGAGTTGAGTTCTGGCTGACCAAACATTTTTACATCAGAAAGCACTACATTAAGAGTAGAACATTATCCATAACTGCAAGCATAGCAATGTTTAATTTGGTCAATAACAAGGAATTTTTTTCTTTGTTTTTTTACAATTTGCTTGTATAGATTGCATAAATATTTTGTCATTTCTTCAACAAGCCAAAAGAAACACACCAGAAATGCAAAAGTATTGGTCATTTAGTCAAGAAGGCTTTTTTTTTTTTGGGGGGGGGAGGAGAGAGAGATGCTCAGCTCCTTCAAAATCCTTCGAACATAAGCTCTATCAATCATGGAAGGTTCAATGACTCCATAAAATCTTGGAAATGGAAACTATAAGCCCCTTCAGCCACTGAAACTGGCAACTTGATTGAAATGTGGTAATTTGAAATGCTTAGCAATGTACTTCAGAGAGACTGGTCAGTTCCCGAAGCAAGAATTTTATCTTCTCTTTAGTGTCTTGTGTCCATCCTCACCACCGAAAAATTCCAAATAAACATACTTTTCACAGCTTCTGCCTCTATTGGAAAGTCCAAGCATTTGAAAGAAATCAATCCAAATATAGCATCCACAATGCTACTGCATTCCTCTAATGATACTGTTCATAATCTCCTTTCCCAGAAACCTGGATAAATTTCATTAAATTAATGCTCAATCCATAGTTGCCAAAAGGTTCATAAAATGTAGTCAAATTGAGTTCTTGAGGGCCAGAAAAAAATATAATTGAGATATTTGGATGGACTCAGTACATTTTAAACCAAGTTGGGCGCTTTCCTCATTGTCAAATAGTAATTCTGTGTTACACCCCCAACCATAATGATATAAATAAGTATCAGAGTGAAGGTGCAAAGGAGAGAGCAAAAAGAGATGCATTACAACAGGATCAAATAAAACTTACATTACAAAATAAAATACCAAGATACTATAATGTTTGTGACAATGTAAAAGTGTAGTAATACTTCCTACAACAAGAGTAAATGTTTGATTAATGATTGAGTTATAGTCTTCAAAATAAACTTGGGATATTGTACAACGAAGAAGAGACCAGCAATGCATCAATGTCTTAAGTAGGTGTGAGACGAGAGTTTTTCGTTTTTCTCACATTGCGTTCAACATGTACTCGGCCGTAAAGGAATTTTCTCCTTAGAAGGACCTTTACAGAGGTGTTCTTTTTTACAGTGTTGCTAGCATAGTTGTCAGGTGATGAAGAGGACTAGCTGGAGACCAGAATAGAGCAGCCAAAGGCTCCCAGATTTACAGCTAAGTTGTAAGTAAGCAGTAGTTGCAGAAATTCAAGAAAAACTGTGCATCTATCTCTCTCTCTGTCTCTCTCTCCCCTCCCTCCCTCCCTCCCACCAATATGCTTTTTCTCTTTACCATTTTATGTTATTGCAGCTACTATTGAAGCTCTGTTTTTCTCCCTATTTTCTGGTTTTCATATTTGGTCTTCTTCACAGCTAGAATTCCTTCCTTTACATCATCAAGGCATCCTAGGCAACAAGGCAAACATTGAAAGTGACTTCTTATGTGTCAAGGTACCTGTTGAGATTTTTTAGTGCACTCTACTGCAGGTGGTAGTTTGGGTGTTCCTAGTTCTCTTTATTTTGTGTACAAGTTTATGGACAGCAGCGTATACTTTTAACTAGTTACATCTTATTTATCACAAGGGGAGGTTTATTCCTGTCCGGTAGCATAGCCTCCATAGCGCTCCCTCTTCCCCTCCCCTGTAATGACCACTCCACCCCCTGAAATGATTCCTGGGGCATTCAGTGGGTGTTTCCTGCTGATGTAGGCTACACTCCTAGACAGGAAACACACTCCCTTATTATAAACACATTGCGTTGCTCTCGGTTAGGTTATTAATTCCAAACAAGAGCCAGTTTTCTCCTTTGGCTCGATCTCTTCTCTCTTCTCTTCTTTTTCTTCTTCTCCTTCTAACTATATTCTGGTTCACCTGTTTCTAATATTGTAACATGGTATCAGAGCGGGTCTAATCAGTAATAAACTCTTCTTCTTTTCTGTTTTGAGAGGTCTTTCTCAGTTTTTCTTCTTGCGGTATGCAGCCACCTATTATTGCTGCCCTTACCTTGCCATGAAGCCCTAGTTGGTAATATATGAAATATTAGGGATTCCAGTGTTCATGGTGACTATCATTCCCAAATTACTGTTGTGATGTACTATGGTGAGGATTATAGCCTGCGCATAACCTTCCCTGTGCAAGGAACAATTTTTCTCCCAATGATGACTTGCATGTTCCGAGGAAAGAAATGCACAGTTTAGGTCTAGTCCCAAGTATGACCTTGGGTGGATGTTTTTTAGGGCAAGAATCCATGTATCCAGCCCCATTTAGGTGAGATTTTTCTGTTTTGTTGTGGTGTATTCCTTTCCTTTTACTTTTACTTTTCTTTTGTTGTCTTTGATCGGATCCATGTTACGTATAAGAACATAAAAGTAAAAGGTAGCATTATCATAAAAGGTATCTTTTCATGTAATGAGGAAAGATCCTGAGTAAAGGCAACCAAAGTTTCTCCAATTTTTTTTTTTTGGTGTATTAGTTTATATAAGTTATTCTGCACCTGTACAACAATAGCACATAAATTGAGAAAAAAAAATTTAAGTCTAGAGCCAACCAGAAAAACAAAAATAATTAAAGCACCCTCACAATACTACTCATGAAGAATGACCAATCAAAACTCAAGATTTTGATTAAACAAGAAACTAAGGCTGAAATAACCTTCACAGGAACATGTTTATAAAGTATACTTACAAGATTCAATAATAGGAGGGTTGACAGAGAGAGTGTTCAAGTGTGAAACAAGTTGGTTACAAATGTAAAAGAAGTACCAAGATTCATTGATCCAAAAAGAGTTGGGAAAATTAAGACAATTAACAATACTGAATTAGAATGGAAAGGGTTAAGTCCAAGAGGATAACGTAAAGAATGGGGAGTCCAAGAGGCAGATCCCTGCTCATTAGGACATTGAGAGGTAGCAAGAGATGGGTTTTCATCTTATTCTTTTACGGGGTCCGGCAGGTAAAGCCTAGAGATCCATAGGAGATTTTTTGCTTCTTGGCCTAGAGGATCATTTGAGCAAAGGATCAATTTTATGGAATTTTTGCTCTAGCTTTGGAAGGAATTGAATAGATGAATCTTCAAAAAGTTGTTCACAATATAGATCATAGAATTTTCTCCTAGGTGGAAGAGGCCATTTATGGAAAAGTCTGACCCCCAACTCTTGCTATTGGGTAGGGCAAGTGCCCATACTTACAGCATAAATTCTTGTGCAAGATACCCAGTTGGGCTATTCGATAATGTATGACACACGGAAATGCTCCTAATCCCAGATTGGCTTTGTGCTTTGGGGTGAGACCTCTATCACTTCTCTGCTCAAAGTTTAGGCCTATTAACTGAAAGAATTAAAGATCCAGTTAGAAATTGAAGTATGGTATCATTGTGTAATGGAACACATTCTTGTAGTTGGAAAAAAAAAAAAAAAAAAAGTCACCTATCCTTGTTAAGAATTCTATGTAGGACAAATACAAATTATTTATTACTGATTGAAAGAAAACTTAGTCAATTATAGATAGTTCTGCCAATCACCGTGCAGAACAAATCTAAGCGTCTACCAAACCATTAAGTTCACAATACATATTCAATAGTATTTTTCTTTGACAAGTAACGGAAATTGTAGGGAAGAAAAAGAAACATACAGTATGGATCAAATTAAAATATAATCAACAACATTACAAGCAAAGACAGGTAAAATCTACAGAAGAGTAAGCTTAATTTACCCCTATCAGCATAAAAGCCTCTGTGCGAGCCTCCTCTGTTTGAGGAACATGTAAACTCATTTCATCACCATCAAAGTCTGAATTGTATGGATTGCAGGCAGATTTATTGAATCTTAATGTTCTCCAAGGCATCACCCTAGCCAACGTACATGGAGAAAACAGAATAAAATAAATGAAGACAATAAAGAAACATCATCTAATAAATATAAAATGAATAAAAGCAATTAACCTATGAGACATGATAGACATTCGATGCAAGCTTGGTTTCCGGTTAAAAGGAACAGTGTCATCCATGAGTTCCAAATGACGTTCAGCTATATAACCATATTTCAGTTCATCAGCAGCATGCTTTCTGGCAGAAAACCTCTAGTTCCTGCAGAATATAATTCAAGTGATCCCACTATCCTAACATGAAAATTGAGCTACCCATGAGAGAAAATGATTGGAAAGAATAGTAACCAGCATCATGGTATTATCAGGATATCCAATTAGATTAGCCCCAATGTACTTATGAGGACCATTGCAGATGCACCGTCTCAACTTCTCTATATTGTAACAGGAAACTCATTCAGGATAATTCTAAATCTGAGCAATTAAGATTAGAATTGCCACCTAAAACACATGTCCCTAAAAGGAAATATAGCTTCATCCATCCTCCTACTCTTTCAGCAGCCATTGACCAACAAAATCTGGCTCATGGCCTTGATTTGGCATGGTGGCAAAGACTTCTACGGAATAAACCAATTGACCTAGTACACACAGTGTCTAATTACCAGAGCAATGTAGGTGTGAGTGTTGGGTTCAATGCCTCTTTCAACCATAACATCTAACAGCACATGAGAGTCTATCATCATTTGTTATTTGTATGAAGAATCCACCAACATAGTGAAGCTAACTACCTTAGGTGATTTTCCTTAATCCAACAATTCATTCAACAATTTAGTGATTTCTTTCCACTGGCCAGAATCACCTACGCCAAAAACCAAAATGCTCAAGGTCACAATATTAGGAGACACACCTAGTTTCAACATCTTGTTTAGCATTCCAATGACTTCTTCTGATTGGCCAGAACAGCATAGGCCATGAATCAAAGAGCTGAAAGTGACAACATTAGGCTTAAGTCCTCTTTGAAGCATCAATTCAAACAACTTAAATGCTTCCGCAGTCCTTCCATCTTTGCAAAGACCATCTATCAGAATGCTGAAAGTTATGACGTCAATAGAGACTCCTAGTTCCAACATTTTGTTTAGCATTCCAATGGCTTCTCCCGATTGGCCAGAATTGAATAGGCCATGAATCAAAGAGCTGAAAGTGACAACATTAGGCTTAAGTCCTCTTTGAAGCATCGATTCAAACAACTTATATGCTTCTGCAGTCCTTCTGTCTTTGCAAAGGTCATCTATTAAAATGTTGAAAGTCACAATATCAGGAGAGATTCCTAGTCCTAACATTTTGTTTAGTAATCCAATGGCTTCTTCTGATTGGCCAGCATTGCATAGGCCATGAATCAAAGAGTTGAATGTGACAACATTAGGATTATGTCCTCTTTGAAGCATCAATGTAAAACACTTTTGTGCTTCAGAAGTTCTTCCGTCTTTGCAAAGATAATCAATCAAAATGCCGAAAGTCACAACATCAAGAGAGATTCCTAGTTCCAACATTTTATTTAGCAACCTAGTAGCTTCTTCCCATTGGCCAGAATTGCAGTGACCATGAATCAAAGAATTGAAGGTGAAAACATCAGGCTTAAGTCCTCTTTGCAGCATCAATTCAAACAACTTATGTGCTTCAGCAGTCCTTTTTTCTTTACAAAGACCATCTATCAAAATGTTGAAAGTCACGACATCAGGAGAGACTCTTAGTCCCAACATTTTATTTAGCAATCCAGTGGCTTCTTCCGATTGGCCAGAATTGCATAGGCCATGAATCAAAGAGTTGAAAGTGACAACATCCGGCTTATGTCCTCTTTGAAGCATCAATTCAAACAACTTATGTGCTTCAGCAGTCCTTCTATCTTTGCAAAGACAGTCTATCAGAATGCTGAAGGTAATGACATTTGGTGAGATTTCATGGTTCACCATTTTATTGAACAAATCTGCAGCTTCTTTCCAACGACCTAAATTGCAAAATGCATGAATCAAACTATTGTAGGTGACAACATTTGGGGAGATGTGTTTCCCGGCCATATCAGATAATAGGTTCAAGGCCTCATTTACCATTCCTTCTTTGCAAAGGGCATCGATGACTGCACTATACATGGTGACATTAGGCTTACATTTACCCTCGAGTTCCATTGCCCTAATCATTTCAAGTGCCTCACAATGGTTTCCTGTCTTACAGAGCCCATTAATTATGGTTCCATATGTGATTTCATGACAAGGGTACCCTACTTCGAGTATCTTGCGGAACAACATTTTAGCCTCCGCAATTTTCTCCACCATGCAGAGCCCCTTAAGTAGGGTGGTTAATGTGACAATATTTGGCTCCAAACCATGCTTTATGATGACCCCAAAAACAGAGAAGCCCAAATCTGGCCGATTCAACCCACTGAAACAGTTGAGTAAGATGTTTAGTGTAACCACATCGGGCTGTATTTGCAAGAACTCCATGTTTTTATACAGAGAAATCACTGTGGAATAGTTTTTGCATCTGGCAACTGTCCCAAATAGTTGATTGAAAACACCAATATTTGGAAAGGGTTGTGAATGAACCAATAGGTGGAATCGGCGGAATGCTTCCTCAACACTAATGGAGGTGCTTGTACTTGACTTGAATCCATCATTTTGTGTAGAATTCTCAAACAATTCGATAGGATTCACTCGCTGATGATTTTTTGTAGCTTTAGAAGAAAAAAAAGTAGAACGAGATGAAAGAAGCAGGCGTAGCCGAAGAGAAGGGCAAAGAGAAGACCACTTACCCATTTGAATTCGATTTTGTGAGGTAATGAGAGAATCCACAGTTCTCCACATTTCCTTCACTTCGTCTCTTAATTCCTGACGCTTTCACGAGTGATCGGTGCATAATAGTCACCTTCCCCCCTTTCCCGCCTGGAGAGCCTGGGTGCCTAAGTGCTCGATCTACAGAGAGAAACTGATTTCTTACATGCTCACCCAGCCGGGCAACCCATTGTCTCAGCCATTAAATATCCCTCCTTCCCACCCTCTGTTGATATCATATGCGCCCCCCTCAATTGGCCCTGCGCCGCATCATCAGGGACTTTTTTTTAGTATATTGGAAAAATTCTGCCTCTCCCCTGTAGTTTGTCGTGGATATAAGAGTTTGAACGCCCCCTCCCTAGTAAAAAATTCATCCGTCTCCCTACAATGGTGCGGTGAGGCTTTGGATTGAGTACCTCCGGTGTGCCCGGGTGCTTCCAATCTCACCGCACCTATGCGGGGAGACAGTGAATGATTGCTCTCCTCCTTTGGCATTGATCGCGTGAGTATGCTGTTAATTTTAAACAATAAAAGATCGTATTACCCTTTAGTAAAAAAGGGTTTTAATACCTCTTTTTATCCTTTCTATAGGGAGTATTAAGTGGAAATACTTACCTGTAGTTTCAGATAGCCGTTTCTTTATAGTCGAAGTTGGTGTATTTCCTCACCTTATCGAAAATCTCTAATCATCGTCTCCACTTGCCCAAGAGAACGTCATCGCAACATTGCAAATGTAAACAACAACTGTTTAACTCAGTTGGTGAGTTGTGGTGTGTAAAAAGTTCATGCTTACTAGGAGGTCTCAAGTTCAAACCTCTTGGCTGTTACCTACTTCCCTCCTTACCTAAAAAAAATACTACGAATGTAAATTGTTGTATGAGGTACACTTCTGAATCACCCTAAGGCCTAAGCCATCGAAGCTCTGTTGAATCTAATATGTTTATTCAAACCCTTGGATCCATGTATAATTTCAACAAACTATAGAGTGGAGGGTCATAATTTTTCTTTAAAAAAAAAATTAGATGTCTTTTCCTTAACTGAAACTTCCAGTTGTCACCCAATTGGTCAGTGGACTCCATATCTAATCTATATCCAAATGGAATTTAACTCTGCCTTAGATAAGATTTGTTATTAGTTCACTTCAAAATACAACATGTGGAAACTGAAATCAATTAAGAGCTTATTTTCCAAAAAATAATTGAACCGTCTCGGTTTGGCTTATCTTCTAAATGCCATGCCATGCCATGCCATGCCATGCCATGAAACAGAGGAAAATATAAAATAGGTCTCCCGAAGAATCCAAGATGAGTACTCTAGGAGGCTTCTTTGATTGCTAGTAAAAGAAAAGGAATTAAATAGTCTGAGACAACAGAAACTGCTTCACAATAAGTATTGGGTTTAAATCCTTAGTTTCCCTGCAATCATGAAAGCTTTGTAGATCACTGTTCTTGCCAAATTAGATCCACCCCATGCACTCTCAAGCTCTTTAACCATACCTTCAGATAACAAATCAACACCACGTTCCTTAGCTGCAGTGACTGCAGATGATGAGCTCAACCTCTTCAATACCCCATCAAATGACATCTCCAAAGGTAAATCAAGCATCAATGGATTACCTTCTGATCCAATACCAACACTCAAACGGAAAAGGAAGAATGCAATAAGAATCATTTATGTAACGAATGTTTGGATTAAAGAAAGGACAAGCAGTGTCAATGAAACGCTCCATGACTGAATCAAAAACTGGATCTATAGTGAAGTTTTTATAACCCTGTGGAGATGGCTTTTGCTCTATTATTATTTTTAAGGAACTGGCCATAGGGAGACATACTAAATGCACATACACACTCTAATATAATAGGAATTCAACCCACCTGCTCTTCAAGCAGAAACTCATGCTAATGCGCATTATATATATATATATATATATATATATATATATATATGAAGAGAGAGAAAGTTATATACATCACCGCTCGAGTCGGCTGGTTGTGGGTTCGAGTCTTGACATGCCTACTATCGCCCACTAGTTTTACAGAAGCACCGCTTGAGTAGGGTGCATTATGTAACGCAGTTTCAAAAGGCTGGGAGTTCTCAGGACGAGCAGCCTCAGGTGTTCTTAATCCTCAGATCTGTGCTCTACGGTGTGCCACGCAATAAAGGATCCCCACACGGCTTAATAAGGGCTTAAGTTGTGGTTTGAATAAAGAACAATGAAGGTTGCTTTACTTTATAGGATCATCCAATTTTATAAGGGAGTGAGGAGACAAAATACAAAGCAAAAAAGCTTTCTTTCTTCTTCCTTTTGGCTCCATTTGGTTGCAATGGGAATTTAAAGGGAAGGGAAGTGAAATTTTCATACTTTAAAAAGAAATGTTTATAGTCATTACGCCTAACCTAAGGGGGTAGCGGACTTGGTGAGCAACGAATTTTAAACTACTTAATTTTTTTAACCATATTTAGTAATAATGTATTTTACATGTAATTTTTATTTTACATATTATAGCAAAGAGTTTTGGATGCAAAGTAAAGTGAAATTTTATAACTAAATATGGAATGATTTGAAGTTAATGTTAAAGTCACATGTGGAATAATTACATATATTTCTTTTTTAAGTGTAAAATTTTCACTTTCCTTCCCTTTTATTCCCCTTACAACCATATATATATATATATATATATTAATTATATCTTATAGCTTTTCTCTTCCAAAAAAGAAAATTTAAACAAAAAATTATAATGGCCGAAGAAGCCCAATTAGTTTGTACTCAAACAAAGCAAAATATTTATTAATTATAGAGGCAAGTTTTTTTATTTCTGGGAGAGGAATTCGGATCAATTTCATATACGAGAATAATCTTGTACATTCCTGATCTGTGGATTTGAAATCTATTTAATGGTGAGTGAGAGAAAGTGGATTCCAAATTCACGGACCAGGGACATACTAGATTATTCTCGTAACTTGATCCGATCTCCTAGGAGAGGGTTCTACCCCACACATTGGGATATGTAATTCAGACAAGGGCATAATGGTTATTGTATGCTCCTATTTCCATGATACAAGGGCCTCTCACAGACAGAAAACTTGTCCCTAATTATAATATAGTTGACGGGTCGGGCTTAATTGATCCGGGTCATTGTTCATCATCACAAACTGTTTGGATACAAACATGGATTAAGGATCAGAGACAAGGATCCGGATTGGATGGGCCGAATCAGTCCAAACTCCAGATCAGTGTAAGGGAGACCTATTTCAACTGAGTTCTAAAGAGGGGAGGGGGAGACAAGTTAAAACAAGCCCAAATTGAAACCCACACCGTAAAATTATGGATAGGAATGTCAATTTTCAGACCAGTCGGTCAAACCCAAACCCAAACCCAAATCGTAGATTAATTAATAGGCTTTAAACGAGCGGCCTCCCAATATTGAATGGGCTGAGTTGGGTATTGGATGTTGGACCAGTGGATCTGTGGATCCGGAAGGGTATTGTGCCCCATTTCTGTCCGACTGAACCTAGCCAAAAGAAAGAAGTTTAGTGCCACCTGCTTGTTTGGTTGCAAGGAAAATTGGAAGGCAGGGATGTTAAATCTCAAATTTATTAACAGGCTTTTATTATTTATTATTTTGTTATTAATTTCACTTTAATTTGCATCTAAATCCTTTTGATTTGGAAAGAAAAATAAAAAATGGGAAAAAGAATGCTATTTGATCGCATGGTTCTAGCACCCAGACATAAGAGTCTACGAAATTATCATTCCACCTCTCATGAAATCAAGAATCCTATCCATGTTGATACTCCAGCACGCACTTTTATTAGCCCCCATACTAAGGCATGGGACTAGATAGCAATCTCTAGGCTCCAGCCCAATAAAAATTACATCTAAAAATGTTTCATTACTAAATATGATAATAAATTTAAGTAGTTTATACATTACATAATCATATTGGGTAATGATTATAAAAAAATTTCTTTTTAGTTTTAAAATTTTTCACTTTTCTTCCCTTCAATTTCCCTAGCAACCAAATGGAACCATAGGTATTTTTGCACCATCCACTCAATTATTATTTAAGTCAAAATTAGTAGTTTTAAGGGTTTAAAATGCCAAGTTAAATTGTTTAAAATCCTACAAAGAATGTTGGAACACAATAGAAGGTAATGTGCTTCATCCTTCCATCCAAATTGGTCAACAACATAGAAGAATTGAGCTATAAATTATCAAATAATTATAAAGTGATAAAACTAAAACTAGCAGTTCTAAAGTCAAATTTGTACCTGGCGTGGGGGTCATGTACGAGCCCGGGGGGATTTAGTCCGCCTAAAGTTGGATACCCCTTTTGTCTCGAAAAAAAAAAAAACTAGCAGTTCTAGAAACAAATGCCAAATATAAGCATTTAATTACCAAATTAAGACTATATGACATTCAAGCAGTGGACTTAAATCCTTGGTTTTCCTGCAATCATGAAAGCCTCGCGGGTCACTGTCCTTACCAAATTAGACTCACCCCATGCACTCTCAAGCTCTTTAACCACACCTTCATTTAACAAATCAACACCATTTTCTTTAGCTGTAGAAACTGCAGACCATGAACTCATCCATTTCAATACCCCATCAAATGACATCTCCTGTGGTAACTCAAGCATCACTGGATTACCTTCTGATCCGATACCGACGCTCTCGGATGGAAAAGGAAGAGTGCAATACGAATCTTTTATGTAACTGATATTTGCATTGAAGAAAGGAATGGTAGTACCTATGAAACGCTTCATGACTGAATCAAAAACTGGATTTACTGTGAAGTTTTTGTAACCCCATACAGCAATTACACCTCCTGGTTTTCTTAAGATTCGATTAACAAGAGAATAGAAGGTTGGGAGATCAAACCAATGCACAGCTTCAGCCACAGTGATCAGATCAACTGACCCTTCACCTCCTATCAGTGATACTAATTCATCCTCAGACATAGAGAGTGGGGTATGAACATAATGAACCTTGGGGTGTGGTCTTGCATGTTTTAATTGGGCTTCACTCACATCAGTTGCAATCACTTGTTCATAGTGCTCAGCAACCTATAGGCAAAGAAACAAAAATGAAATGTAATTTAGATGGGTGAGATTTATGAACTTTAGAGACTCCGACTGAAAAATAGTCAAGAATTTCAAAACTTGGTGAGTAAATTGAAGAAACTGCCAATACACTCATGAATCCTTAGATTAGTGATTGAATAGGTTCACCTAGTGCCTGATTTGATACTGAATTGATGAGTACTATTTTGATTAATTCTATAATTGAGGTAGCTTAATCAATGGATCACTGTTTAACGTAGCTGGTGAGCTGTGGTGCATAAGAAGTCCATGTTCACTAGGAGGTCTCGAGTATGATGATATGACTCACCTTAATTAAGTAAATCTTTATTATTTCGTTTAATGTTGTTGGGTTAAAATTTATCACAGGCTCCGTTTGATTGTAAAGGAAATTAAACAGAAGGGAAGTGAAAATTTTAAACATAGAAATGAAACTTTTTTAATCATTGTCCCACATGGTTATAATAAATTGTTGGCAAACTAGGTTTTGACTAGAAAAACTAGGCCAAGTTTGGTCAAAAGATTAGAAACCTGATCAAGAATCATTGAGACTCGTCCTATATTAAAAAATGATGAGTCTGGGACCAAATCATACCGAGTCATTCAAAACTTGTTTGTTTTGCCCAAGTCTCAACAAAACGGTCAATTCTTGTCTAAAGTTTAAGTCGGCATTTCTGAATGATTTTGAACTAAAATATATTCTGATGATGTTAAATATTCAATGATCGAAGTCTTCTGTATCGAATCTAGTGACTATTGAATGTATACATCTAAATTTTAATTAAAAAAAATGATACATGACCATGACATCTCCAAGTCGAATCTTATCACTTTCATCCAAGAGACAATGAATGATGAGCTTCATAAAAAAATTTGAAAAACAAACACTTTTATTCTATCTTTTCTCATTTAATTTATTTATTAATTATTTATTTGGATTGCTTGAAAAAGACTAGTATAGAAATAAGAGGGGGAAATTTGACATGACTCGTTTGGTTTTCTGTGACTTGCTTCGACTCACTAGGATTTAAAGAGGATGAGTCAAGTGAAAAAACCCGATTTTCCAACAACGGGTTATATTACTAATTTCAAATCATTCCTTATTTGGTCATAAAAATTCAGGTACTTTGTATATGCATTCCTTGAATTTAAAAAATAAAATATAAAGGGAAAGTGCTCTACACCAACGTTTCTTGTGTCTATCTCTCCTCCCCAAAATAAGGGATCCAAATGTCCTTTCATATGTATGTATGTATGTGTGAGAGAGGGATTAATAAGGGATCCAAATGTCCTTTCATATGTATGTATGTATGTGTGAGAGAGGGATCGGGCTCGTCTGTAGCACACCCCTGTAATGGTGACTGGTGACATGTGGATAATTTAAAATCGATGGTGACCATCTCTAAGGGAGGAGAAGGTTTCCTACATGCGTTGTAGGCAAGTGGATTTAGGAAAACAGCTCACCCGACCTACTACTTCTCCGACGACCTTTCAGGT
The DNA here is from genome assembly GCF_013358625.1 of Macadamia integrifolia. Taxonomy (NCBI): domain Eukaryota; kingdom Viridiplantae; phylum Streptophyta; class Magnoliopsida; order Proteales; family Proteaceae; genus Macadamia; species Macadamia integrifolia. The sequence goes on from NC_056558.1 coordinate 15,108,749, forward strand.
GAGTGTTCTTCTGCTCCCCTCTCCTCCCTCCGTTCAAGCTGCTGTAGCTTCACAAGGGAAGGAAGAATCGAACAGAAAAAACTTACAGATTTCCCCACAATTTTCGCCCGCCATTTTTCGTTGCTGCTTGAAGAAGCTTTCCCATCTGAGTTTGGCTTTGTTGCAACCGCCCTGCCCTGTCGATGCCCGCTCTTCATTTTGTTTTGTTTGTAGGCTCTTCTGGTTTCTTAAAGGGTTTGTTTAAATTTTTTTTTTTGTTCTCTCCATTTTCTCTCTGCCATTCGTTGTGCATAGCAACCTAATCAAGCCCTTAGCGCTAGGAGTTGGGAGAAATACTTTCATTGTCGTAGTCTCTTTGTTGTATCAATGTTGGGAGATTTGCGTTTCCCATGGGTACCTTGGATCGTTGGCTTCAAAAATTTCAAGAGGAGACTCTTTAAGGTCTCTGAATGAAGCAAGAGTCATCTCATTTTTTGTTCCGATTTCAATAGCCATTGAGAATTGATGAAGATGCCATGTTCTGTGATGGAGTCTTCATTTTCATCCTTCGTTTCTGATGGGGCTTGGATTTAGATGTCATGGCCGCTGTAATTTCTGGCTAACTTTCCCTTTTCTTCTGTTTTACTTCCCCAAGTTCATTTATTTCTCAACTATGTAATAATATCCCCATCCCTCTACTTTTGGATTTTCCATTGTGTTTATTGCATTTTCTGTGCCATGGTTGATGTTCGATGAAAGCTTGAGCGCCAGAACCGAGTTCTGGTCATTTTCCCGGTTGCTTGATCGCTGGAACGGGATCGCCAGAGAAGAAGTAGTGGAATCTGGTGCTTTGCTGGTCCAGGGGTCTCTCTACATCCGCAGTAGCTAGCACCTTAGGATCAAACGTCTGCCATGTGTCACAATATGGAACCATGCTACACCATCTGTAGCACAGGGGTGTGCTACAGATGAGCCCGATCAGTGACAAGTCTAATTAGTTTTTTGGATAATGATTATTAGGGTTTCTTTTTTAGGTTTAATTTTTTTTTATTTCCATTTGTTTTAATTTTTCTTGCAATCCAACAGAACCTTAATAAATCAATGTATAAATTGGAAAGAAATAGCAAAATCAATTGTAATCCTAGCAATTTGATTCGAGGATGAAAAGAAAAGAACAGAAAAGAGGAAAGAAAAGCTGACCCCAATAGCTGCTTGCCCATTGCCGGTGCCGACATCCCAAGCCAAGGTCCACTTAGGAGTGAGAGCTGCGAGCTTCGAGAACCATTCGCTGGGATATGCAGGCCTTGCGTTGGCGTACACCTCCGCTTGCCGGACGAACAATTTATCCATAATAAACAAATGGCTTTTCTCTACCACATATTCCTTCCCTATCTTCTGGTTCTTCCTTTTTTCTATTAGTCATAAAAGGAAAGGCAATACATAGGTGCCTATATAGTCGAGGGTTAGAAAACTTACGCATGCAATGATGTAATTGAACGACTTGGCAATTTACCATTTGAGGCTTTGAGGCATGGAAGGTGCTTAACCAAAAAAAAAAAAAAAGCATAGAATGTGAGTCCATAGCGGCTTTTTCTGTCACATTGAATTTATTGAGGTAATCTTACACAGGTTGCAGGTGATTCAACTATCAAATATAAGGGTCACAAGGCCACCCCACTTTGAAGTAGTTGGTTTTAAGATAGGAATATTAATATGGTATCAGAGTGAGTATGTTGGGCCCCCATCAATGATAGACCCTTCTCTAGCCAAGAAGATAGAGTTCCAAAGAAAACCTACAACACGTAAGGGGGAGTACTAAGATAATCCCACATCAATTGTGGATGACTTAACTATCAAGTATAAGAATCACAAAAAACCACCCCATTTTGAACCGATTGGTTCTAGGATGAAAGTATTAATAGGATTGGTATTAGCTGATTAAGATTGATACTAAGTTTTAACTGACTTGAGACAAAAATAGCTTCTTATTTTGTTAAGAGAGCAGGTTGGGCATGTCACTTGCCGTTAATTTTCTTGGAGCAAAAGGGAGGAGCGAGAGACTTTTCCAAGGGAGAGAGAAAAGAGAGACAAACAGTGATGTCATAGTGCTAGCGTGACCAGCCTTTTCCCTTTTATTAATGGTGAATTTTTTAATTTCAAATTAAAAAAAAAAAATACATGATCCAACACAAAAGAGCTGGAGCTACTAGCATATATAATTATAACTATATGATATTCAAGTAGTGGGCTTAAATCCTTGGTTTGCCTGCAATCATGAAAGCCTTGCGGTTCACTGTCCTTATCAAACTAGACTCACCCCATGCACTCTGAAGCTCTTTAACCATACCTTCTGATAACAAATCAACACCACTTTGTTTGGCTTTAGAGAATACAGACCATGAGCTCAACTCTTTCAATACCCCATCAAATGACAACTCCTGAGTTAACTCAAGCATCAATGGATTACCTTCTGATCCAATACCAACGCTCTCGAATGGAAAAGGAAGTGTGCAATAAGAATCATTTATGTAACGAATGTTTGGATTAAAGAAAGGACGAGCAGTGTCAATGTAACGCTCCATGACTGAATCAAAAATCGGATCTACGGTGAAGTTTTTGTAACCCCAAACAGCGATTACGCCTCCTGGTTTTCTTAAGACGCGATTAACAACAGAATAGAAGCTTGGGAGGTCAAACCAATGGACAGCTACAGCCACAATGACCAGATCAACTGACCCTTCACCTCCTATCAGTGATACTAATTCATCCTCAGACATGGAGAGTGGAGTATGGACATAACAAACCTTGGGGTGTGGTATTGCATGCTTTATTTGGCCTTCACTTGAATCAGTTGCAATCACTTGGTCATAGTGTTCAGCTACCTATATAGGCAAAGAACCAAAAATGAAAGGCAATTAAGCATAGTAGAGATTTATTAACATTAAGAGACTACTTCAGAGTTCAGACAATATAGCCTAGAATTTCAAAACCTGGTGAGTAAATTGAAAGAAACTACAATACACTATAAACCGTTAGATTAGTGGTTGGGTAGGACTTGATGTCAAATGATTTGATATTGAATTGATGATAGCTTAACCAGTGGATCAAGATGACATATATTTATAGAATAGGAATACGATGTCTTTAATTTCATATGTGGCAAAAGTGAATCAAAACTCCGAAAAAGCATGGATAAATGGTTGAACTTGAGCCCAGATTTTATTGAAAGGTAACCTTAAATTTTATATCCAAATAAAATGAAAAAGAAATGATTAAAACCCATTATTAATTCAAGCCCCCCAATTGATATGTGGGCCATCGATGGTCTATTCTTTCAACGTTATTCCGGTGGGTTCCACACCGAGAATAGCTCCCAACTCTACGATCCCGTATTCGATGGGAACTCCTTTCACCATACTCTTGATTCTGTCTTCCTCACATCCTTCCACCTTGAGGTTGCAGTAGAAGGTTGAACGAGTCTGGGGTAACAACTAAATCCACCCTAACCCACACTAAAGGTGGTACGTACGGACCCCTTCCGTAACTAAGGAAGGGCACCCCTAGAAAGGGCACCCCTAGAAGGGAACCTAAACTACGGCACAAAGTGCCCTACTGGACACATAAACCTATCTCCATAAATAGAATGTTATACGACTCCACTCAGCACGGGATTAGGTGGCTTGAAGTTCAGAATGCAACGAGCTGTCTTCCCGGTCTTCCATAAGAACCTATCCGCCTGTTTAGCATCTTTCAAAACTGGGTCAAAGAATTTAAAACAGACAGTAATCAAGTCAAGCAGAGATTTTGAACCAGAATCAGAGTTGTTTGGGGGTGTGGGTATAGCCCGAAGCGAGCGTTCAGCAGTTTGAGAATTAGATGGATCGAGTTATCTATGCAGCTCTGTTGAATGAGTAATCGCAGCCTAACCCCAGCAGTTGGAGAATTAGAGGGATCAAGTTATCTATGCAGCTCTGTTGAATGAGTAATCGCCGCCTAACCCAACAGGGAGTGCTGACGGGAGTAACTAGGAACCTAATCTGTTGGACAGAAACATGGGCATCAACGGCAGCTGAGGGAACAGAACGAGATGAAGCGACACCGGAGTGTTCCACCACGCACCATGCTCGTTAGTGTTCGCTTGCTTGGTTGGCATCAATATAGCCAGAAGAGAGAGCACAAAGTTAAAAAGGAAAAACCCATCTCAGAAGAGTGGGTCATTTGGCCCCAAGGTTAGTGCAGTTGGCTCGGAAGGGACATGGTACTTTGCCTTAAGAAGCGAGGTTCCATGATCAAACCTTTGCCGTTACATCTAACTTCTTGCGATCACCACATGAGAATTTCCATCTCGGACTGACCTATCTTGTGTAAGCAATATCACAATGACCCCAAGGACTAGTCGGATCAAAGATCCTGACACCCTGGTATCAAAAAAAAAAAAAAAAAAAGTGGCAAAAGATCAGGGCCTGGTGTGTGTAACCTTCTCATCTGCACTATACTTCTGCTAATTTTAGAGAAATGTATTTAAAGGAACAAAAGAAAAGAAAAGAAAAGGAAAGGAAATATGCGCTGACCCCAATTGCTGCTTGCCCATTGCCCGTGCCGGCATCCCAGGCCAAGGTCCGATTAGGGGTGAGAGCCGCAAGCTTCGAGTACCATTCACTGGGATACATTGGCCTTGCGTTGAGGTATGCCTCTGCTTGCCGGTCGTAATATACAGCCATGATCTCTTTTCTCTTTGCTTTCACAACGTCAACGGCGGGGGACTGGGGGAGTGCCGGAGTGGAAATGAACAGAGGAAACGACCTTTGCTCTGTATCACAGCCTCACAGGAGTCCCTCACTCTTCCAATTCTACCTTTCGATAACCGTAAGAGAAAAGACGTACGCATTATTATTATTATAATCAAAGAGTTTGAAAACTTACGCAAGCAATGATGTAAGTGAGGGCGGCTAGAAAGCATTTTATGCACACTTTGTTTGAAAATTGACAATTTCACCTCTCTATGTTGACTAATGACCAAAGTTAGGCCTCAACTCCTACTGGTATAACACCTGGTCCAAGTCTTGGAGCCTGGGATAGGTTTGGCACACTTTTAGCTTGTTGATAGCCAAGCCCTACCAAAATTTGGCCCATTATTCTCAAGTGGCTAGGCTAGTTCACATGTGATTTTCTATTTTTTTTTTTTTTTTTTTTTTAGGATAAAGTTTTTCTTCACAATTGGCTGAGCTGTGGACCCATCCAAATGGGTCCCTCTACTCTCCTCTCCCTCTCCCTCTCCCCTATTGTTTGGGGTCTTAATTTCTCATAAACACTAGCTAGGTCCTTTTTTCAATGGAGATTTCCCCTTTTTAAAATTGACATGAAACTCAATAGAAACTCTTCTAAAGTCAAGAGGAAAAACTCATAAATGGTTGGTTATACAATTGACATACATCATCAAATTTGACACCTAGCCCATCATAAAGGGATTTTGCCCCAATGCACCTAAAGGAGGGATGTTTTCTAGATCTATAGATGTGATAGTTAGCAAATTTGGATTAAAAAATTATTCGAAATGAGAATAATTTGGAGTGAATCAATCTGATAATTTAAGAATTCGATCAACAATACAATAAAAAAAAAAAAAAAAAAAAAAAAAAACTTCAAATAAAATTATTTACAATTTGGGAATTATTCGTTACACAGCTGAGAACCTTTTCCCATATAAATATCTTTTTTCTCATGGTTAGGATAAAAAATGAGCTCTTCTTTTCATCTAATTCTTCTCTTCTTCTTTTAATCTTCTTTTCTCTTCTCATCCAAGTTTGTACAGTGCTGGTTTTTAGGTTTTTGGTAATACAACTATATGATTCACCCTTCTATGACAAGTTGCAAATTGGTTGAGGAGCTTGGTATTTTCCCCCTTTCCTTCCTTAATCTATGAGATCACCCTATAGAAGAGGCGCATCGCCCTTTGTTCATTCCCCCCCCCCCCCTAATTGGCTTATCGGCAACAAAAAGGTATTCATTTATTTAAAAAAAAAAAAACAAAATGAAGAAAAAATGAACCCAATGTTATCTAAAAAAATAAAAACTCACCTTAATTAAAGCTGGTGTTGGCAAATCAACGTCCATAGTATCACTTGTATAAGAACACAAAAGTGCAAAGGAAGCATGATCATAAAAGGTGACTATCCTGGTAATGAGGAAAGATGATGTGAAAATCCTGAGTAGAGGTGGCCAAAATTTCTCCCTTTTTTTTTTTGGTTATACATATATAAGTTATTCTGCACCAGTACAACAATAAATAGCACATAAATTTCAAAAAAAGTAAGAATAGAGTCAAGAGAAACAAAAATAATCAAAGCACCCTTTGCAATAATACTCATGAAGAATGATTAACTAAAACTCATTCATAAACAAGAAAACAGAGGTTGAAATAGTTTTCACAGGAACACGTTTATAAAGTAAACTAACAAGATTCAATAATAGGAAGATTGACAGAGGAAGTGTTCAAGAGTGAAACAAGTTGCTTGCAAATGCAAAAGAATTACCAATATCTATTGATCCAAAGAGAGTTGGGCAAATCAAGACAACTAACAGCATACTGAATTAGAATGGAAAGGGTAAGTTAAAGAGGATAATGGAGAGAATGGAGAGTCCAAGAGGCAAATCCTTGCTCATTAGCACATTGAGAGGTAGCAAGAGATGAGTTTCATCTCATTCTTTTGCGAGGTCCAGCAGGCATCGCCCAGACATCCAAGTGAGATTATTTGCTTCTTGGCCTAGAGGATCATTTGAGCAAAGGGTCAAATTTTATGGAATTTTGCTCCAGGCTCTGGAAGGAATTGACTAGATAAACCCTCAACAAGTTGTTCACAATATAGATTATAGAATTTGTATGCAATCAATTCTTGCTCAAAGTTTAGGCCTATTAATTGAAAGAATTAAAGATCCAGTTAGAAATTGGAGAATAGTATTTGGGCCCGTTTGATAACGTTTCAAGAAACACGTTTCACAGAAACGGCAGAAACGGAACAAAAAGCGTTTGATAAAATTGTTCAATTTCACTTGTTTTCAGAAATAGAAATTGAAATTTCTACCCATTTATGGTTCAAGAAACGACTCAGGCGAACCTACTTGTTTCGCCGTTTCTAAAAATGACTCGTAGCCATTCTTTTCACTTGTTACTATCGACTTCCAGAAACATGACTATCAAACACCTTCAATTCTATTTCTGTTTCTGTTTTTAGAAACGGAAATATATGTTTTTGCCATTTCTTGAAACAGGAACGGCAGAAACGTTATCAAACGGACCCAAATGTGTAATGGAACACATTCTTATAGTAAAAGAAAAATCTCCTATCCTTGTTCAGCATTCTATGCAAAACAAATCTAAGCGTCAACCAAACCATTAAGTTCACAATAAAGTATGAATCAAATTAAAATATAATCGACAATGTTACAGAAGAGTGAGCTTAAACATAATTTACCCCTATCAGCATAGTAGTCTCTGTGCGACCCTCCTCTGTTTGAGGAACATGCAAATTCATTTCATCACCATCAGTTTACCTTGTATGGATTGGAAACAGATTCATTGAATCTTAATGTTCTCCAAGGCATCACCCTAGTATACGTACATGGGGCAAAACAGAATAAAATTAACGAAGACAATAAAGAAACATGATCTAATAAATATAAAATTAATTAAAGGAATTAGCCTCTGAGACATGATAGACATTTGATGAAAGCTTGGTTGCCGGTTAAGAGGAACAATGTCGTCCATGTCTTCCAAATAAAGTTCCACTATATAACCATATTTAAGTTCAGCAGCAGCATGTTTTCTGGCTAAAAACCTCAAATGCCTGCAGAATATAATCCACTATCCGAACATGAAAAGTGAGCTGCCAAATGAGGGAAAATGATTGGAAAGGACAGTAACCAACATCATGGAATTATCGGGATATGTAATTAGATTAGCCCCAGTGTACTTAGGGGCCATTGCAGATGGACTGGCTCAACTTCTCTATATTGTCAAAGGAAACTCATTCAAGATAAAGTCAAAACCTGAGCCATTAAGATTGGGATTGCAACCTAAAACCACCAAACCAGGTAAGGCTTCACTATACCATTGAGACATTGAAAAAAACCATGCATTGCCTTTTAAAGGCTGCATACTTGATGGAACGCCACGAACATCGCTATTTAAATACTGTGCGACCTCAATCTGAAGCTTTTCTCTGTCTCCCTGAAAAGAAGTTTCAGCAAGAATACAACTGAACTCAAGTCAGCCTTATCTCAACTAAATGGGTTCAGCTAAATTTCAATATGCACCAAAATTCAGACTATAGAAGAATGAGAACCCAAAAATTCCAATTTGAGAACTTTCTAGAACAGAAGATTTACATCAATTCATAATTTTCTTTGTTTGTCTAGGCAGTTCTAGTCATAAACATTCTTCAGTAACGGCATGCATTGCACAATGAACCATATGCATGTATGGATTGATTCGAACAATTCCTGAGGGAGAGATCTTCACCCAGAAGAGTTGACATATCACAAAAAAGCATTAAGCAATACATTCATGTATACTTACTATTTAGTTAAAGAATGTAGACTTGCTGCTTTCAGTCTACATTCTGTATTTGGTGGGCCGATGTCTAAACTTTTTCCCATTATATAAGTTTCATGATATCAGTGGAATTCTATTTTCTTGTATATCAGATCAGAAAGAAAGGGGGAGGGGACGGAAATAAACTTGTATAATAATTTTATTCACAGGCAACGGAATGAATTTCAGCAATAAAAGATCCATTAAGAAAAAAAAAACTTTACCAATCAAAGAAGAAAAAAAAAAAAGAACCAAGAGAAACAAACATGAGTCATATGGCAAACCAGTATCCATGTAGCTGACCCAAATAGTTGAGATAAGGCTCAGTTGTCAAGCTTCTGGTAGAGAATTTACAAACTAATAGATTAATCAGATTCAAAAGAAAATGATATATTGTACTAGGGATAATTGTCAGACGATATATCAATTACATCATCATAAAGGGGGTGGTTGAGTTCCAATGTAATTATTAAGCTAAAAATCCAACACTCACTTAAGTAAGCCTTGTCCCAACTAAATGGAACTGGTTACACAAATCATGCCTTACCATTCGATTTTATTTAAAGTTATATCCATTTTAAGCCAAAGGTACAAAATTCTCACCCAAAAGAAAAGACCTCCTATGGAAAACCAAAAATGTCCAAGCCAAGGCAGTTTTATGATACCAAACATTTGGATAATGGGTTATGTCATGGAGAAGAAATTGACCCAATAAATAATACCTAATCTCATAGTAATATCATCTCCACTGCTGCAAGAAAAGAAAACAGAATCTACATCATGCACTGTTATTGCTAAGAATGCCACCAACAAAGCAGAATATTTCACTAAAGCATCATAAAGGGAACCATAAATGCATGAAGTTAAGCTTATGCAATCCTTTTCATCCCAGCATCCATAAAAACAGAATGACGAATAACCATAGGTGGTACTGCAATGTCCACTACACTGATTTTCTCAGGTCTACCTGAAATATAAAACAGTTCACAGTCTAGACATAGGTGGTACTGCAATGCACAATGGCATGTCTTGACACAACTTTCAGTTTTTTCAGCTAGACGATCATAATGATAGGAAATCAATTAATAGGATAAGCATAATTTAACAGCAAAGTGATACATAACCAACCATCACAATGAATAAGTTTGAGTAGTACCACGTAGACAACTATGTTTAAAAAAAAATAAGACATAGCAGCAAAGCCTCCTCAATAGTCAGCGCAGTCCGATAAGTCAATGACAAATTTTATCATTATAATGCTCACCTTCTACAAATAAGATGTCAATTAAGAGCATTCAAATTAAACCAAGGAAAAAAAAAAAGAATCATCAGATCCATCACAAAATACTCTACTTCTCCTTTTGTTTTTTTTTTTGGGGTGGTGGGGGTGGGGGTGGGGGTGGGGGAGGGGGGAGTTTTCCTTCAGCAACAAAGAAGTGGTTCTGCACTCAAAGTAACTGCTGATCAGTTTGCACAAAAAGCAGTAGTGAAGAAGCGGTTCTGCACTCAAGCTAATAATTCCCCTCAGATGCTTATCAATTCGCACAAAAAACAGTACTCAGCAAGACTAATAATAATAGAAAGGGATATGGTTCCTTGACAGGCAGCGTGGCCCTACGCCAACACAGGGGCCAATGGGAGCACGTTTGGAAACATCAACAGGAGCAGGGATTTCCGCCTTTCATGAGGGGGGCTTGAAATCCTCTGTGTCTAGGTACAAGGGCTACACTGTCTTTCAGGCTTCTTTTTCATAGAAATTCAAAACTACAGAAGAAAATATATATCTTCTCCAAATTGTGCTCACAATTTCATACATATATGAGACAGTTCTAACATCATAAATTATGGCATGTACTCATTTCATAACACGGACCAATTTACCACTCATATAGTATAAAAAATAAGTTTCACAAACACTAGCTTACTATTCTAAAATAATTATGATTTCGTAAAGATACAATCAGCGTATCATAGCCCTAACCTTGGGGAAAAGGTTTATCGAGTCACAAAATAAAAATAACATTACTAATTTCTATTTATCGCAGTATGATTTAAAAAATAATAATAATAATAATAATGTATACAGTATCCTTGAGAAAGAAACTTCATTCACGGGAATAATTTGAAAAGTACATAGATTATTTCTATATATTAGAAAATGATATCTACAAAACATGATTGACATTGAGACACATTTAGGTGACACCATCTGGAAGACAAACCATTTTCTTTCATTTGTAGGAAAGAAGTCTCGAACTTCACCCAACAAATCCTCCTTCCAAAGCCTATCAATCATTATATTTTATGTTTTAATATCAGGTTCCAACCCTCTATCAATGATAGCATTAAAAAGTTTCATTGCATCTTTTAGTTTTCGTACTCTACAGCATTCATCTTGGCAGATGTTGAAAATTGAAACAGGTACATAAAGTCTAGCTCATTCTATTTCTTACTTCATTGCTTCATCAATCCATTTGTCTCTGCTTTTCTCACTGATCAAAATAGAGTAGGTGTACAGATTAGGCCTTTGTTGTTGAACTTGCATCACATTGAAGAGCTTTGTGCAAGCCCAACTCGCACAGCTCACCTATAAGAGTACTATATTATTGCTAGGCATCAATTTCTTGCAACACATTTTCCCTAAAAAGATACATTGCTTCATCTATCCTCCTCTTGCAGCAACCACTGATCAACACAGTGCACATAATAACCTTTGGCTCATGGTCTCAATCCTGCATGTGTCAAAGACTTTACGGCCTCAACCATTTTTGACCTGGTACACTGTCCAAATACCAAAGCATTGTATGTGAAAGTATTGGGTTCAAATCAATGCCTCTTTGAACCATAAGATCTAACAGTTCAAGAGCTTCTTCCATCATTTGTTATTTGTAAATGGCACCCAGCAACATATTGAAGGTAACTATATTAGGTGAGTTTCCTTAATCCAACAATTCATTCCACAATTTAGTGATTTCTTTCCACTAGATAGAATCATCTACATCAAAAACCAAAACACTTAAGGTCACGTTATTCCTAGTCCTAACATTTTGTTTAACAATCCAATGGCTTCTTCTGATTGGCCAGAATTGCATAGGCCATGAATCAAAGAATTAAAAGTGACAACATCAGGCTTCTTTCCTATTTGAAGCATCAATTCTAACAACTTAAGTGCTTCAGAAGTCCTTCCGTCTTTGCAAAGACCATCTATCAAAATGCTGAAAGTCACAACATCCGGAGAGACTCCTACTTCCAACATTTTGTTTAGCAACCCACTGGCTTCTTTCCATTGACCAGAATTGCATAGGCCATGAATCAAAGAGCTGAAGGTGACAACATCAGGAGTCTGTCCTATTCGAAGCATCAATTCAAACAACTTAAGTGCTTCAGCAGTCCTTCCGTCTTTGCAAAGACCATCTATCAAAATGCTGAAAGTCACAACATCAGGAGAGACTCCTAGTTCCAACATTTTATTTAGCAATCCAGTGGCTTCTTTCCATTGGCCAGAATTGCATAGACCATGAATCAAAGAGCTGAAAGTGGCAACATTAGGCTTCTTTCCTATTCGAAGCATCAATTCAAACAACTTCAGTGCTTCAGCAGTTCTTCTGTCTTTGCAAAGATGATTTATCAGAATGTTGAAAGTCACAACATCAGGAGAGACTCCTAGTTCCAACATTTTATTTAGCAACCCAGTGGCTTCTTTCCATTGGCCAGAATTGCAGAGGCCGTGAATTAAAGAGCTGAAAGTGACAACATTAGGCTTCTGTCCTATTCGAAGCATCAATTCAAACAACTTAAGTGCTTCAACAGTCATTCCGTCTTTGCAAAGATAATCTATCAAAATGTTGAAGGTCACGACATCAGGAGAGACTCCTAGTTTCAACATTTTATTTAGCAACCCAGTCGCTTCTTTCCATTGGCCAGAATTGCACAGGCCATGAATCATAGAGCTGAAAGTGACAATATCAGGTTTCTGTCCTGTTTGAAGCATCAATTCAAACAACTTATGTGCCTTAGAAGTCCTTCCGTCCTTGCAAAGACCATCTATCAGAATGCTGAAAGTCAAGACATCAGAATAGACTCTTAGTTCCAACATTTTATTTAGCAATCCATTGGATACTTCCCATTGGCCAGAATTGCATAGGCCATGAATCAAAGAGTTGAAAGTGACAATATCAGGCTTATGTCCCCTTTGAAGCATCAATTCAAACAGCTTATGTGCTTCAGTAGTCCTTCCGTTTTTACAAAGACTATCTATCAGAATGTTGAAAGTCGGGACATCGGGAGAGACTCCTAGTCCCAACATTTTATTTAGCAACCCAACGGCTTCTTCCCACTGGCCAGAATTGGATAGGCCATGGATGAAGGAGTTGAAAGTGAAAACATTAGGATTCTGTCCCCTTTGAAGCATCAATTCAAACAATTTATGTGCTTCAGCAGTCCTTCCGTCTTTGCAAAGACCATCTATCAAAATGTTGAAAGTGAAGACATTGGGAGACACTCCTAATCCCAACATTTTATTTAGAAATCCAATGGCTTCTTCCCATTGACCAGAATTGGATAAGCCATGAATCAAAGAGTTGAAAGTGAAAACATCAGGCTCCTGTCCTCTTTGAAGCATCAATTCAAACAATTCATGTGCTTCAGAAGTCCTTCCGCCTTTGCAAAGACCATCTATCATAGTGTTGAAGGTAACGACATCTGGTGTGATTTCATGGTTTACCATTTTGTGGAACAAATTTGCCGCTTCTTTCCACATACTTAAATTGCAAAGCACATGAATCAAACTGTTGTAGGAGACAACATTTGGGGAGATGTGTTTCTGGGCCATACGAGATAATAGGTTTAGGGCCTCATTTACCATTCTTTTTTTGCAAAGACTATGGATGATTGCATTATATGAGGTAACACTAGCCTTATGTTTACCCTTGAGTTCCATCTTGCTAAGCATATCAAGAGCCTCATAAGTGTTTCCCGTCTTGCATAGCCCATTGATTATGGTTCCGTGCGTGATTTCATCATAAGGGTAACCTTCTTCGACTATCTTCTGGAAGAAGTCTTTGGCCTCTGCAATTTTATCCACCATGCAGAGCCCCTTAAGTAGGGTATTCAATGTGACAATATCTGGTTCAAAACCACGTTTCAAGATGATACCAAAGACAGAGAAGCCCAAATCTGGCCTATTCAACCCACAGAAACAGTTGAGTAAGATGTTCAGTGTAAAGACATCGGGCTGTATTCCCAAGGAATCCATATTTTTATACAGAGAAAACACAGTGGAATAGTGTTTGCATCTAGCAAGTGCCCCAAATAGTTGATTGAAAGCAACAACGGTTGGAAAGGGTTGTGAATGAACCAATAGATGGTATCGGCGTAATCCTTCCTCAACACTAATGGAGGTGCCTGTACTTGATGTGCGACCATCCTCTTCTCCATAATTCTTGAACAATTCAATAGGACTAGTTCGCGGATGTGTTTCAGTAGCTATAGAAGAAAAAGAAGGAGAAAGAGAAGAAAGAAGCAGACATAGAGGAAGAGAAGGGTAAAGAGAAGACCAACTACCCATTTGAATTCCATTTTGTGATTTGATGAGAGAATCCACAGTTCTCCACATCCCCTTCACTCCACTTCGTCTTTTTTTCTGAAAAGAAGAACAACTTCTATTTTTAGCTGCAACCAAAGCCTAGATCGCTGCATAATATTCACCTTTCCAACTCTAAAAATATAGCAGTTGGCTGCATAATTCTTGGATCACCTCCCGGACTTTCATCATGGCTTCCCAATAAAATCCATTCTGTATATAAGCTGAAGTTATCGAATTCCACGAAACTATATCCCTCTGAGGCATTCTCTCAAACAATTGAATCCTATGAAATAGATCTCCGCATTTCCCACAAAAGCAGATGAGGGAATTGCAGACTAAGATATCAGATTCAAACCCATATTCTATAACCAACTTTTGGATGTGTTTTCCTTGCTGAAGATCTGATAACGAAGCACAAACCTTCAAAATATAGGAAAAGGTGTAAGAAACTGGTTCAAAACACTCCTTCACCTTATTGTAAAAGAGATCCAATGCCTCCTGATACAGTTCGTTATTAGAAGTTAGAATAGCCCCTGATTATGGCATTAAGTAGGAAGACGAACTCGGAAACTTGGATATCTCTACTTACGGAGTAGAGGTTGATCACATCTAGTAATAATCAAATTCAGTCCCATGAAAAATCTGTAAGATCCAAATTCAAAGAAAAATCACCAGAACTAACAAAATTGATCCACATCAAAATATATTCTTCCTCGATTCAACAGATATCCTGATTTCCCCCTCCCGTTTCCTTCCCTCGAATTGTTCAGCTTCTTCTTCTTCTTGAGGTTGAGAGTCGATGTTCGCCGGAAAAAAATCGTCTGCAATTCTGATCTCGTACAATTCCGTGCAATACTATCTTCAGGCGGTGACACGTGTATTGATACCAATACAATGCCCAGATCTAATTTAAATGTCTTTTCACTGATTTAATGTTTTATTAGTTATATCAGATCTGGGCCATTGTATTGGTATCAATACACGTGTCACCACTTGAAGGTGGTATTGCACGGAATTGTACGAGATCGGAATTGCAGACGATTTGAACATGGGTAGAAATCGTCTGAAATTCCCATCCGTGCAATTCCATGCAATTCTACCCCAAGCGACTGACACGTGTACCCATTATATATCCACGGTTCAGATTTAATCTACCATAAACCATTGAAAAAACCGTCTTCAACCAAACCAGTAGAGAACAAATCGAAACAAACTGATTCGGTTCATAGTTTGAAATAAAACTGTGATGTTTTCCCTCTCTCTCTCTCTCGACTCTCTCTGTCTCTCGGAATTCCAGACGATTTCTACCCACGTCAAGTAGATTAGAGAGACTGTTTGGACTTATTCTCATCCATTTTCTTTATCTGGTTCTCCACTTTTTCCCCAGCACAATCTGCTTATCTCCCTTTTTGGGTTCCTGGGTTGATTAGAGAGATCACCAAAAGTGTTCCTGGGTTGATTAGAGAGATCCCCAAAAGTGGGAGATTATCTTTTTCATATTCTATATAATCTAATAAGACTTCACTGGGCTTTCCTCGGAGATTATCTTTTTCTTGCAATAATTTGTTTAATTTTTGGATCCGCACCGGGTGCTCACTGATCAGTTACTAATCCTCCATTTTTCTTTGGTTTCGAGGGTTTCCTCGGAAAATCCAAAACCCAAAGATGCTTCCCTCAAAACCCCCAGAACTACTTCCACCGCCACCCCATAGGCGCTACAATCCCAGCCCTCTCAACCAAATTGTCGTGTCAAAGCAAGCTTTGAACTTGAATCAACATCTTCCGGTGACTTCGGCGACTAACTTCACCGCCGGCAAGCCAAGGAACTCCACCCTACTCCAGAGGCCTCACCGGACTAATCCCTAGAGAGAGAGAGAAAGAGGGAACCGAGAGGGAGAGTCGAGAGAGAGGTCGAGATCTGACCGAGAGGAAGAGTCGAGCATCTTCTGGTGACTTCGGCGACTAACTTCACCGCCGGCAAGCCAAGGAACTCCACCCTACTCCAAAGGCCTCGCCGGACTAATTCCTAGAGAGAGAGAGAAAGAGGGAACCGAGAGGGAGAGTCGAGAGAGAGGTCGAGATCTGACCGAGAGGAAGAGTCGAGAGAGAGGTCGAGATCTGACCGAGAGGAAGAGTCGAGCATCTTCCGGTGACTTCGGCGACTAACTTCACCGCCGGCAAGCCAAGGAACTCCACCCTACTCCAGAGGCCTCGCCGGACTAATCCCTAGAGAGAGAGAGAGAGAGGGAACCGAGAGCGAGAGTCGAGAGAGAGGTCGAGATCTGACCGAGAGGAAGAGTCGAGATCGAGAGAGAGGCCGAGAGACAGACAGAGTCGTACCAGATGAGAGCAAGCCAAAGAAAACATCACGGCTTTTATTTCAAACTATGAACCGAACCGATTTGTTCTCTACTGGTTTGGTTGAAGACGGTTTTTTTAGTGGTTTATGATAGATTAAATCTCAACCGTGAATATATAATGGGTACACGTGTCAGTCGCTTGGGGTAGAATTGCATGGAATTGTACAGATGGAAATTTCAGACGATTTCTACCCTGGCGAATACAGCTGTTTTGGGGGAAAAATGGGTTTGAGGGAAAAAAAAATAAAAAAAAAGGTATGAAAAGGGGTAGTTTGACATAAAACCTTGCAAACGACGTGAGCCGCCTTTTTTTATCAAAATAAAAAAAAAGAGACGTGAGCCGCCTTGACCTCGTAGGTTTATTTATTTATTTATTATTTTTTTATTTTTTATAGGTAACCTCGTAGGTTATTATGAGAAAAAACCCCAGCAGGCCCGGGATTATCTCTACCAGCCGCCCAATTCTTGTCTGCTGGGTTCCACCTCCATTTGGCTTCATTAAATTCAACGTCGACGGCGCTAGTAGAGATAATCCTGGGCCTGGAATAGGAGGCATTTGTTGGGATCATAATAATTTCTTCATTTGCTGCTTCTCCATAGGCATTGGGCACAATCATGCTGTCTTGCCTGAGGCACTGGCGATCAGAGAAGTCTTGTAGATAGCTTCTACTCTGCATGCTCCTTACATCATAATTGAAAGTGATAACCTCTCTTATATTAATGTTCTCAAAGGTTCAGAGGCTTCTTATCCATGGTGTATAAGGAATATCATCGTTGATTGCAGACAGCTTACTTGTAATTTCAGATGCATTACTTCTAGTCATACTTTTAGGGATTCGAATGCTGTGGCAGATTCTCTTGCCTCTCCGGCAGCACTGATTCAGAACTCCTTCTATCTTATGTTTTCTCCTCCTTCGTCTATCTCTGTTCTCATGTATGCGGAATGAATTGGGTGCCCTTATCTTCGGTAATATGTCTTTTATCAGAAAAAAAACAAAAAAAAAACAAAAAAAAAACAAAAAAAAAACAAAAAAAAAAAGTATCATGGTCTGTTAAGTGGGCAATTCCTTCTTCTCTAGTCAAAAAGTTGGCCTTGAAATTGGCATCATTACCCCGAAGTAAACATCAGCTGTTATTATGCTTGCTTATCATATTACACTTCTCAAATCAGTATTACTTATCACAACCCATTGGGCAGCACACCTATCTCTATCATTTCATTTCATATCATTCATTTATTTCTTTTATCATAAGGTAGCTTCAAGCTCACTGAGTTTTTTTATTTTAATAATTAAAAAAAAAAAAAGTGGAAAAACCGCCTCTTCCATGCGAATATTATTTAGAAGAGCGAAAGAAGACTTTCCTATTATTGAGCATAGTAGGCTGAATATTGAGAATGCACATGAACATCCTGGTCTATGGATATAGCATCTAATTTCTCTTTCCTTATTTAATAGATATCATATCTACGAATCAAGGATATTCACGTACATTCACATATGTGAAGATTCATCATACCATTCTAACCGAACCATGATGACTCTACCCAACAAACATTATAGTAGGCTGAATATCCAACAAAGGTGGCTCTACCCAACACACTTGAGGGCCTGAGGCAAAGGCCCTTTGACCAAAGTATTAGCTTCACAATTCCCAATCCTAGAAACAAAATGAAAAGAAATACTGAAAAAATAATTACAAAGCAAATAAATATCATCATCAACTAAAAATCTGGGAGCACAATCCGGGGCTGCAACAACCCTATCAACTACCTGATTTGAAAGGAGAAAAGCAATTCTTTGTACGACTGATTGAATTGGATTGGATTGGATAATAGTATTACAGATTTTCTCTTAAACCACGATGATATCATCAGATTTCATTCACTAGGAGATAAGAGTTAATGATGGATTCATTTTCGTTACACCTAAACGCATGCAACCGCAAAAAAAGAAAAGATGTGTCTGGTTCCCACGGCCCCAAATCATGGACTAATAAAATGATTGAAACTGAACCATGACCTAACGTCATTGCCAAAAATGCTAATATCACCTACATAGATGACTTGAAAAGAGTTTAACCCAATACTGACCTGCTCTCAAATAACACATGACCAGATTTTCCAAGAAGGATCTTATGTCTAGGCCCCATTTAGGCTGAACACATCTTGGAAGACTTGCTGCATTCACAGGAACAAGATAACAAAGCAAAGGGCATTCACAGGAACAAGATAGCAAAGCAAAGGGCATTTCGATGTTCAAATAAAGTTTGTTCATACAAAAGTTATAAACATAATTCAAGTCCCACAATTGCTTTGAAGGAAAAGCCAAATATTCCTGGCCAGAACATCCATCACACCTCATCGCCTACCGTATGTACAGCTTTGGTATTGATTGATTCAATCAATGTGCAGGATGAGAGGGGCTCGCTGCACGATGTGCTTGAATAGAACAGGCACAGTGCACAGATGCTAGGTTGAGACACCCACTCTTTATGAGGGAATGTCTTCCAGGGCATGTGTGAAGCGCAGGGAACGAGTCGCATACAGCCTGAACGGCTGAAGGAGTCAGAGCTGTGCATTGGCTGATGTTGAGGTTCATGAGCCCTTCATCCTCATCGTTCCCATTTTCCACAGATTCCCATAGGTCATGCTTGCTCTTCACCCGACCGTTTGCCAGAGAATACATGGCTCTGTCTGTTATGTACTGGCAGTAGTACAGGCAAAGGGATCTCAAATGGTGGCACCTGTTTGCTATGGCTATCACGCTCTCATCTGCATCAAATAATGTAAACAGGTCAAGAAATCAAAGCCAACAAAGCAAACGTTAGATGAAAGGAATAAAGGCCCACACAAGAACATTGAAATAGTTAACATTCATCCCATATCTAGCAAATCTGACAGGTTTTGCTAACCTGTTATGAGGACACAACCACACAAGTCCAAAGCCCTCAGATCCGGACATCCAAGTGCCAGGCTCATCACTCCTACATCAGTTACACCCTCACACCAACCCAGATTCAAAGACTGTAACTGATTGCAATTACAAGCAATGGCCTGCACAGGGAGCAAAATGAGTGAATAAAGGTCCCCACATATTCAGAGGCAAAAGAACCTAAAATATCATTCCCTGTTCAAGACAGAATACCATGTACCTGCAGAGCTCTGTCAGATGCAGCACTTACGCATCCACAAAGATTTAAGAACTTTAAGTTTCTGCAGAAGCCAGTAAGATATGCAAGGGCAGCATCACTCAAGGCCGAACAACCACTGATGTTGAGCTTGGTAAGGTTAGAACACCCATGAGCTAATGCATATAAGGAGCGATCAGTGAGCTTGAAGCTTTTGCTGAGATCCAAGTCTTGCAGATCATGGCAGAAGATTGCAATGGTCTCAACCGCATTATCCTGAAGCTGTGGTTTATTTTGACGTAAAGTTAGAGTTCGTAGTTTGCTGAACTTGGGGGTAAGTGACAGCACAAGGTTGTTCATATTGTTATTGCACCTGAAGAAATGAAAAAATCATTACATGACTCGGAGAAGCATAGTTAAAAATACATAAAACAATGCAAATTCTTAGCATTGGAGAATCTTAAGACCAATAGGTTGTGCACAAAGAAAAATCACATATTCAGAACCAAGTAGGAAAACAGATTCAAAGGTCACTAAAATAGTGTCCGAAAAAATGGTGTTAGTAAATCAATGGCCGCTAAAAGTTAAAGTAACTTAAAACAGAATCCCAAATGGTTTTTTCAATCCAAATAAGAGCTACACAGTGAAACAGAAGTTCGGACAAGCAAAGGAAAGCAGAAGTTAGGGAGGTGCCCCTTCTTCAATTGCCCTACATGCTGAGGTGTTCCATATTTGATGAGAATGTATTTACTTGAAGGAATGTAAGAAATTCCGTGGTAGCAAAATCTCAAAACATTAAGCCATGCTCGAGGAAAGCCTTAGTTCCTCTTGATAATGCATCTTGAACATCACCAGTGTGTAGTTATCTGCCTCAACTACACTTGTATCATATGCTCTACCATTGATGTATTAGACTGGACTGCTATCTGTGACACGGAAATCGATCACACTATACTTGATGGAAATGCACAGCCCAAGTTTTAGTGTCACAACTTTATACCATAAGACGTAATCTTACCTAAGTTGCTTTATTTTGTTCTTCAACTCATTTCTACTCAGACCAGCTAATGGAGAGATGTAACAAAATCATACAACCGAACAAGACGACACCTCTAAGTGGAGAATGGATCACCTGTTGGATTATAATTACAAAATCAATGCAAATTCAGTACTGGGATCATGCAAGTATTATGTATGTAGCATGACAACCAACCCTGATTCTTATCATTCGTTCAACCAATGAAACACCTGGATAGACCCAGTCTCTATATCATCAATGCCCTACAAAAACTTAAAAAGATGGAAACAAAATTATCTCCTCTTAGTTTTAAAACCAACACCACCCAAACATTTTGTTAGAATTGCTGATGAAGGGATACAATATTACAATCATTATGAAAGACACTCATTTTAGGATGCAATACCATTTCCTCATCACTGTTTCTTTCTTTCTCCCCCCCCCCCCCTTTCTGTTAATAACTCATTAAGATTTGTTTTCACCCAAGTTGCTAACCATCTTAACCCGCTTAGTCTCTGTGTCTCTGCAGACTTTTATATTGAGTACAACAGTATATGTGCATGATGAATGCAATTTTTTCATTGCTTATTAATTTCCTAATCACTAAATCCAAATAGGATATCAACCAACTACAATTAAGTCTGAGATTATTTGAGCTAACTTTATCCAGGCCTTATGATCAAGCAAGAGATGTGATAAAATCCAAAAGAAGTGTTGAAACTTCGAGTACTAAATAGAGTAACAGTTTATCAGCTTTCAGTTTTCAAAAGGAGGGAAGCATCAGATATAAAAAGTTGGATCACTCTGAGTTACCATCAAAAGTCAACAATGTTAACCACTTAGATATGAGAAGCTAAATCACACTGACTTTACCATCAAGAGTCAACAATGTTAACCACTCATGCTTCAATATTTCCAAAACATCCAATCAACGGAAAATAATTGGGACCTCAGAACCAAAAAGCAACCTTTTGGCTTCAAGGAAGTACAAAACAGGGCTCCATGTTTGCATTACATATGCCTGTATCTCCTACAATATAACATATGCAAATGTCCTACATTTATTTTGTGTGAGTGTGTGTGTGTGTGAGAGAGAGAGAGTGTGTGTGTTGGGAGGGGGGGAGGGAAATAAACTCTCTAGAGAAACATGAAAGAAATCCAAATTGCAGATTATTAACCATATCGACCTCAATTTTCATTGCACAAAGATAAGATAAGTCCCTAAACAAGTCAAATTAGCTTCCTTGCATAAGGTTTCAGGTTTCTCATGGAGAAAACATCCATCCAGAACACTTCCCACGAGCAATCGAAAAAAACGTAGGAATACAGTAACATGCATCACAAGAAAGAACAAATAAGAAAACAACCTAAACAACCAAAAAGTGAATCATTCTCTTTCAAGAACAAAAAAAGTGCATCAATGGCATAGAACAAAGGAAACTAAAAGAGCGAATGTGACAGAAAATTTGCAGTATCACCAACTAAAGGGACATTTAAAACCACAAATGAACAATAACAGGTATTCAGGAAAAGGGAAGAGGAGCTTTACCATGATAGGCAGAGCTGAGTAAGCCCTAAGCAAATAGCATCTCTCCAGCCAGTACAGACCCCAGAAGCCATGATCACAGTCCGATCATCAACAAGCGAAACAATCCGCAACAAGAGCTCCATGGGAAGGTCCTTCCACTCAGTCAATACTCCTCCACCCATTTTGCCTTCTCCACCACCAAACACTACAAGCTTCTGAAAGCAAGATTCTAAATCACCAGTTTTTAACCCTTCCCCAAACATAATCACTTGTCAAAAGCTCTGCCTCCTGCGAGAAGACAAACAGAGAGAGGTATCTAGAAATGAGATGAATATTGAGAGCACATGCTTCCGAATCCCAATACATAAAATTCAGAAACTCAAGGAAAAGCAACCCACTGCGAAAACCCACCCCCAAGAAAACCCATAAGTCTTCCAGATTTTACGAATACGATTGATGATCACTGCCACCAAAACCCTCCAGATCATAAATTTTAGATACCCCACAATAATAAACTCTTTTAGTCTTTACACGTCAAGTAAAAAATCGAATTACACGTATTTTATTCATAAACAACATAAAAACCAGAGATAAGGTTACAAAATACGCTCAAATTTAGGAAATTGCACCTCCATGTGAGAAAACAATCAAAACCTTAAGAAGAAAAATTTTTGGAGGGAAAAAGTACAGATTACTTACTGTTGTATACATGAAATCACACAAATTCCAGAGAAACACTTGAAAAGCAGAAGCTATTTTGAAAAGAAAGAAAAATGAAACTGTTTGGACTGAATTACCTTCGTTTTTTTCACAGCTTCCAAAGTCTAATCAGGAATGGACGAAATGAGCGATTGAAGAACGAAACAGATTAGATGAATTACAGTGAAATCCGTAAGAAAGATCAAATTTAATCAGAACAGAGACACGAGAAAGAAGAAAGCAAGAAGTAGGGTTTCATGGAAAGCTTGTTTGCGATAAGTTCTGAGGAGTTCTTACGTATTCCCTCTGGCCTCTGCACAGCTCTGCTTAAGAAGGAGAAAAAAAAAAAAAAAAAAGAGGGAGAGAGAGAGAGAGAGGAGGAAGATGACGGTGCACGTGATAGACGGAAATGTGGACGAGTGGATTACACGTGTCGATTTGTTAGAGGCGATGGAAAACCACAATTTGGTTGGGACCCATAGAAAATTGGGGTTATAAGAGAGACGGACCGGATTAGTGATGGGACGAAGTGAGAAAAAGGATGGAAAAGGAAATTTTGAAAAGGGAAAAGTTATTAAAATAATTTTCTTTTTTTTGGTGAAGTTATTAAAACAAATCAGGAAAATAATTCTCAGTTTTTTTCATCTTTTTTTTCTTGTTTTGCTACCTGCAGAACACGACACGTGGACAATTTTAAGACTAACGCATCGGATATAATAATCCTCACACAATCTTGACCGTTGATTTTCTTATTGTCCATGTGTCGCATTCTATAGATAGCAAAACAAGAAAAAACATGGATAAAAAAAACAGAGGATTTTGATCCACAAATCAGTGAGTCCAGAAGGGGAAGGAAAGGACAAGAGATGGAGTGGAAATTTGGAAATCAAATGGAATCATAGAAAGAAGAAAAGAATAAGAAAACAATATTACGTTTGTTTAAAATCGAACCCGCAACGGGTTGTGGGCCCACGGCTTGGCTCAGTAGGTTGAAGAAAGAAAGCACAGTGCAAAGAAAAGCAACTATCTTCCTCTCTCTCTCTCTCTCTCTCTCTCTCTCTCTCGCTCTCTCCATTTGTTTTCCAACAAGGCTTTTATTTTAATCCGTTCCGGGAGCTTCCATAGTTACATTTATCCATCTCTCTCAACTACTTTTATTAAATGAAATCTCAGGATGTGAATTTGTAATCGAAATCGTTTATCAAAATTAAATCGATCCATTTATACTAAAATCATAAAATCATTTAGTAAATGGTGCAGTTATGGTTTCAAGTTTTAGACCGATTAGCTAAATGGGTCGGGTCGGTTTTAACCGCGGAACCCATTGGTTTCAAACTGAATTGAAACCGTTTAAACCGAACTGTTTAAAACCGTTTAAATCGAACCGTTTAAAACCATTTAAACCGTTTAAACCGATCCGATTAATCCGTATAACAATTAAATAAAGAAGGGGCAGTAATCCGTATAACAATCAACAATTAAATTAAGTGTCCATCATGCTTTGGTATGATTTATTGCAATTCAGTTCAAGTTTAGGCTTTAGATCATGAACTTGTAATCCATATGTGTTACTATATTATTATGTTATCATAGATGGGGTGTTTTGGATGAACCACCTGTCATTTTTATATTTTATACTGTAGAAGGCTGGATTTGAATGTTGTATGATATTAGTTCTAAATGTTTTGAGAATGGACATGCAAAGAAATAGCACTAGATTATCAAATTAAGACATACCATCATTAATATAGAATCTCTTATTTGTGGTTGCCAATTATTTTTTGATAAGCTTATGATCTTCAATTTAGAGATGGTTGCAAGTCATAACAAATCGATTGTGAACCGTTTTACAAACTATATGGAATAAACCGAATTCAAACCATTTAAAACCGTGAAACCAACACCCTTTAGAAACCATAGAAACCGAAACTGTTTACTAAATGGTCACGGTTTCAGAAAGTGGAACCGTTTAGCAAATGATGCGGTTATGGTTTTAGTCAAATAAATGTGAACCGAACCGATCCACACCGTTTAAACTGAAATCGAACCGATTAACACCCTTAATCTCTACCCTTTGATAGAAGGAGAGAGAATATTGTTTTAGGTATTGGTATTGGATCGGTCGTATCGATCGTATCGCATCGATATCAATATTGGCTAAGACCAATCCTAATACCTGGATGATCCATGATTGGGTATCATATCGATATTAGAGGTAAAATCATAAAAAACTTAATCGTATGAAAAATAGGAATAACATTGACCAATTTGGACCGAAAGAGTTGATCCTGGATCAATATCAGATCAATATTAGCCGAAATCGATACTGACATTTTGTCCTTTAATTTTTAGGAGAAAGGATAACATGCCAACATTGTATTTGCCTATCTACTCACCCCTTGGCAATGTCTCCTTAGACCTCTCATCCCAACGTTCTCATTGGTTGAACCACTAGCTCTAGGATCCCTAATTGTGTGTCCAACCTCCTCCCTTTAATTTATTTTCTTTTCTCTTGTTTAACATTGTGAGCCCAGCTCTAGGTTTTTTTATTTATTTATTTATTTTTCATAGGTGACCTCGTAGGTTATTATGAGAAAAAACCCCAGCAGGCCCGGGATTATCTCTACCAGCCGCCCAATTCTTGTCTGCTGGGTTCCACCTCCATTTGGCTTCATTAAATTCAACGTCGACGGTGCTAGTAGAGATAATCCTGGGCCTGGAATAGGAGGCATTTGTTGGGATCATAATAATTTCTTCATTTGCTGCTTCTCTATAGGCATTGGGCACAATCATGCTGTCTTGCCTGAGGCACTGGCGATCAGAGAAGTCTTGCAGATAGCTTCTACTCTGTATGCTCCTTACATCATAATTGAAAGTGATAACCTCTCTTATATTAATATTCTCAAAGGTTCAGAGGCTTCTTATCCATGGTGTATAAGGAATATCATTGCTGACTGCCGACAGCTTACTAGTAATTTCAGATGCATTACTTCTAGTCATACTTTTAGGGATTCGAATGCTGTGGCAGATTCTCTTGCCTCTCCGGCAGCACTGGTTCAGAACTCCTTCTGTCTTATGTTTTCTCCTCCTCCGTCTATCTATGTTCTCATGTATGCGGACTGAATTGGGTGCCTTATCTTCGGTGATATGTCTTTTATCAGAAAAAAAAAAAAAAAAAACAAAAAAACAAAAAAAAAGTAGCATGGTCTATTAAGTGGGCAATTCCTTCTTCTTTAGTCAAAAAGTTGCCCTTGAAATTGACATCATTACCCCGAAGTAAACATCAGCTGTTATTATGCTTGCTTATCATATTACACTTCTCAAATCAGTGTTACTTATCACAACCCATTGGGCAGCACACCTATCTCCATTATTTCATTTCATATCATTCATTTATTTTTTTTTATCATAAGGTAGCTTCAAGCTCACTGAGTTTTTTTATTTTAATAATTAAAAAAAAAAAAGTGGGAAAACCGCCTCTACCATGCAAATATTATTTAGAAGAGCGAAAGAAGACTTTCCTATTATTGAGCATAGTACGCTGAATATTGAGAATGCACTTGAATGTCCTGGTCTATGGATATAGCATTTAATTTCTCTTTCCTTATTTAATAGATATCATATCTACGGATCAAGGACATTCACGTACATTCACATATGTGAAGATTCACCATACGATTCTAACCGAACCATGATGACTCTACCCAACAAACATTATAGTAGGCTGAATATCCAACAAAGGTGGCTCTACCCAACACACTTGAGGGCCTGAGGCAAAGGCCCTTTGACCAAAGTATGAGCTTCACAATTCCCAATCCTAGAAAAGAAACACTGAAAAAATAATTACAAAGCAAATAAATATCATCATCAACTAAAAATCTGGGAGCACAATCCGGGGCTGCAACAACCCTATCAACTACCTGATTTGAAAGGAGAAAAGCAATTCTTTGTACGACTGATTGGATTGGATTGGATAATAGTGTAGATTTTCTCTTAAACCACGATGATATCATCAGATTTCATTCACTAGGAGATGAAAGTTAATGATGGATTCATTGTTGTTACACCTAGACACCTAAACGCATGCAATCGCAAAAAAAAGAAAGAGAAAATTGCATTGCCACCCCCTGAACTTCGGTCGTTATTCAACGCCACCCCTTGGACTTTTCGAAATGTCAAAGCCACCCCCTAAAAATTCAAAAAATTTCAAATCGGTCCCTGCCGTTAGCCGACCGTAAGAAATAAATGAAAACCGGTTAGTTTTTTTTTAATATACCCAAAATACCCCCACCTATTGTGAGAGGACAATATTGCCCTCTCCTTTATTTCCATCTCCTAAACCCATATCCCATATCCCATCTCCCATCTCTCATCTCTCATCTCTCATCTCACTCCTCTCACTCACTCGGCCGAACTAGAAGAAGAAGATGATGACACCCCCTGCAACTCGATTCTCTTCCCTCCGGCGTCCGATTCTATTCCCTACGGCGTCCGAACCTCTATCCCAAGGTATGTAGGGTTCAGATTCTTCTTCTTCCTTTCTAATTTAGGGTTCTTCTTGTCAAGTTAATCTAGGGTTTATGCACTTTGGAGTGGGGAAAAAAGAAAGTAAATTTTTTTTCTTGAAGCTCTTTGGAAGAAGACCTGTGAAATGGTTGTTATATGCAGTGAAGTTTACAAGTGATCCACTCATACAGAGCCCTTGTGGCAGACTGCCTGAGAAATGGTTATCTTCCAATTGTAGATTAGACAATTTTGTAAGATTTCCTATTTCTTGTGGCAGACTACCTGAGAAATGGTTACCTCCAAATGATAAGTAAACCAATTCTGTGAGATTTCCTATTTCTTCAGGGATCGATCCGAAAAGTTGATTTTCCAACAGGTTCAATACGGTGAGCTTCTGTAGGTTTCCCAAAGTCGAAGGGAGGAATCCAGTTAAACAATTGATGGGCACATCTAGCTCAGTCAAACTTGTCAAATTACTTATTTCTAGGGGAATCCTACCATAAATTTGATTATTGTAGAGGCCTAAAATGGTTAGGTTTCTCAAATTACCTAAAGAGGCAGAGATTGAACCATTGAGATTGTTCATATCTAGGTATAGATCAGTAAGTGAGATCAAATTTCCTATTTCTTGGGGAATGGAACCAACTAAATGGAAATAACAGAGGAAAGAGAAAATGCACCAGATGTATAGACTATAGAGAAACTAGGTTCAACAATTGTATGACTTCCCCCTCCATTTTAAACAAGTTTAAGTGCCTTTTTCTTTTTTTCTTTGACAAATTATTTGGACTATTTAATACACAATACAAGCAACTATCCATATACATATGCACTATGGTAAGTCTTGCAAGAAAGTTGCCATACTCTTCACAGTCTATAAAAACATTAGTATATAAAATTCCCTTCTGATTTATAATTTTCCCTCATTCTGGATAGTCTAAAGTCTAAACTTGACTTAATGCAGGTTTTGCAACATTATTTAGAATGAAAATCAAAAGTCAATAGAAGAATCCGCTGAACGCAACTTCTTTAAGTTATTTAGCAGGGTCAACAACACTAAGAATACTTGCAACAGATGCCTAACTTCAACAAAAGAAGCAAATGTTTTAGACAATTCAAGCAGCTAGTTGGTTAATTCACAAGCCAAGTAAAATAACTATCACTTTTACCATCGTAGTAAAATCTGCTTTGTCACTTAATTTGTTTTGTTTCCAATAGCTTGACTGCTGATAAATATGGTGGTTTTTGTTGCTTTGTAGAGCTTTGAAGAGGCTGGTGAAGTTACATTGTAAGTTTCAGTGTTTTCTTTGAGGAAAGATCTATGACTTGTGTTCCCTGTGTTTGAGTTATGGGTCTACATTTTGAGCGTTTCTCATACTCTGGATGCTAAGTAATAATAATCCACTTTTACCATGTTTAATTTGCAGATAACCGATGTCTACCATGAGTGTCAATGACAGCAGTCAAAGTGGGTTAAGGTTTGTGAATGTTAGATGCAAATGTTCTGAACCCAAAAGGGCATTGGTGCGAATTTCAGAGTTTAGTTCGCACTCAAATATGTTGTACTACTGCTGCCTTGAAGCACCAAGAGGTTGTCGATACTTCTCATGGTGTGAACCTATAGCTGCACCAAGACTTTTGCCACCCCCTGCAACTAATTTAGAAGTAGTTGTTGGTGAAAGAATCCAAAGTCAACAGATGAAAGAAGATATTCGTGGCTTGAAGAAAAGAATTAAGTATTTAGAGAAAGCGTATGGAACGATGAAAATTGTAATTGGTGTGCTTGTGGTGGTGTGTTTAGTGCTATGTGTTAAAAAATGACTTTACAATGTTTAATAGTGAAGTTGTGTCAAGTATGTAAGAATCTGAACTAAATGAAATCATTCATTCTCACTGTTCTTATTACTAAGTTATTGATTAGTCATGACCCTCAAAATTGAATGGGTAGCATTTTGATGGAGAGAGTGCCAGCATTATGATAAGTTTCGAAAACAAACGGGAGCATTTTGACTCTAAATGGGTAGCATTTTGACTGTAAACGGGCATCATTTTGGCTATAAAATGACATTTAATACCTGTAAATACCTGTAACATTATACACTTGAAACCAACATATTTCATCACAAAACATATCCATAAATACCTGTTCAAATTCCTGTTCATAACATATTCCATACACAACAACAAATAGTGTGAAATAGAAATAGATCTTAACAAAAACCAAATCTGTCAAAAACATCCAAAACCATAAAGAAACACCCAACTGTCTTAAAGTCATAAAAAGTAAATTAATACAATATTGTTCTCTTGCTCTAAATTAAAACATCCAGATTGCTTGTACTTCATTTCTTCTCCCTCTCCCTTGCTGTCCTCTTTGCTCGATTGGTCTTTTGCTTGGTCAATACCTTGTCTTATAAACACCCAACTGTGCTAGACATAGATACTTGTGATCTAGTCAGTCGTTGAGATGTGCTGATCCCATCTTCACTCTCTCCTTTATGTTTCTCCTACACAACAACAAATAAGCATGAGATATTTATTAAACAAGTTTCAACTAAATAAATAAAGTGAGTTGCATTTACCTTTATATTCTTCTTTTTACTAGTACATCCATCCTGCTTAGCATCTCCAGCCCTCGGGCATGTCCTCCTATTGTGTCCTTCCTTCTTGCAGATGTCACACCTAATTGATGAAGATCTCTTCCTGAAGTCTGAAGGAAGTGCTTCTCCTGCTTCTCTTTTCCTGATTTTGTGAGGTCTACCTGGTAACCTCTTCAGATTTGGTGGTAGTACTCTCTCATTAGGAGCATCATCCTTCAACACTGCCAAATCTGGAAGTGGATGGATCATCTCTTTGTATGTATCCAAGTATTTTCCAATACTGAAAAATGGATCACAATAGTTGACCAACTCTCCCCTTATGTATGATACAGAAGCTACAGCATGGAGACAAGGTATACCAGTGCCTTCCCAAACTCTACAATCACATCTGTAATTGTTCAAATTAACCACAAATCTGTTTCCAAATCTGTCTAAGACCTCAAATTGACCTTCACCTGCCGGTTGACACCTGCAATGCCTTGCTTCTTGCTGAACCTTGTTCAACTTCACCATAACCCTTGGTGTTACTTTACCCTCCCACATGGTTGCCTTCTCATACCTTCTATGTAGTCTACCCATTATTTTCACCCTTAGGTGATCAACCAATGTGAGAATGGGTTTGCTCCTTAAGTCTCCAATCCAGTGATTAAATGACTCAGTTATATTGTTCGTTATATGGTCACTTCTTGCTCCTACATCAAAGGCATGCCTTGACCACATCCTCGAGGGGGTTTCATTCAAATACAAGTATGCATTTTCCTTAATCTCCTTGATGCTATTCATTTCCTTTTGAAACTGAAGTTCAGTTGAAGCTTGTGAGGCAGCCCAAAAATGTAGTCTCAATAGCATACCAGGGTTTCCCTTGCTCTGACCAGGACCATCACCATATGGTTGTAGAGCCTGTTGATATTGTCCACTAGGTTCATCATCAAGTTCACCATCTCTATCATTAACCAGACTACTAGGGAACCGGTTAACTGTAAATTCATCGGTTGCAGACTTGCTATGAACAATGTCATCCACGTATATATTTATCATATCACAACTATGCAAGCCAAATAACTCATACACTGATTGTAATACCCCGCTTCTTAAACCCGGTCTGATTTCGCGGTTGAACCGGTTTAACCATGCAGGAACCGAGCTAGAGGAAATTAGAGCGGGTTCCTTATGGGCTATGATGGCACGGGTGACCTTAAACACCGGTTGGCCCGACAAGTCCGAGCCAGTGCCAGAAGAGACGGGAGTGCCCAAGCCGTGTACATGCACCTACCATAAGGCCATGTAC
>NC_056558.1:15140049-15147302 GCF_013358625.1 Macadamia integrifolia
TTTAAAATGTATAGCATGGCATGTAGTGCATATGATTGTGTTTTGATGTGTGGACTGCTGTGTGGTCCATCTTACCACTTACTGAGTTAGTGAGCTCATCCCACGTGTACACACCTTTTTAGATGATTTTGCAGGTCATACATCTGAGGAGCATGGGGTGGGTCCCACAGTCGAGTTTCCTGAAGAGGACTGGTGGACCCCTGAGGAGTTAGAGCAAGGCACCGACTGCTCGTGCGAGAGCTATGCTACGGGACAGCAGTTCTGAGGTCGAGCTGAGCTCCACCTTTGAGGCTGTGCTGAGCTCCACTTCTGAGGCCGAGCTGAGCTCTTCTATGTGATGCCGGGCTGGGCACGACCCTTGATGCCGAGCTGAGCTCCAGCCTTGATACCGAGCCGAGTTGTGTACTCTGATTGTTTTGGTGGATTTCCTTATGTACTTGATACTTGAATTTTATCCTTTTGTGTATATATCATGCCTTCGGGCCCAAATGTATATAATTATTGTATCACTATCCGGGTATCAAGTATATGGGATTTATTCACAGGTAAAACTTAGTCTTCCGCTGATCTGATGAACTTATATTAGTTGTGCGTATACTGTGGTGGAATACAGTATCTGATGATCCTGGTAGGTTTGGGTTAACCGGTGTTAACTCGGTCACCGCTCCGGTTCAGTGTGAACGGGGTGTGACACTGATGGATCATCTGTTACCTCCTTTATCTCATTGTTTGGTAGTATACACTTCGCTTGGAAAACTGCATTATGACTCACAGGCACATGTGTGATGAGTTCATTGTAGATGTCATACACCATGTCCAAGTAGCCATATAAGTCTGGATCAATAATTTTAACTACAGTCTTCCCACTCCAATGGTATTCAATAGCACACTTAACATTCATTGCTAAAAAAAAATTCAGATCTGAAAACAGAGAAAATCAGTAACATTACTTAATACTCATTAGAATGGTAAACTCTTCATCAAAGATTTCAGATAATACACAAGTCAAAGCATTTATACATCCAAAAAAGAAATTTCCAAATCAAAATCAAGGACCAATCATAGCAATGCATAATACAGAGAACCTAATCATATGATTTCTCAAATATCAACTATTTTCCCATATATATTTTCTCATAACAAAATAATCTGGTTAAATCATCAATCCACACTTAACATAAATAATTGATCTTTTCTAACTTTCTTGAGGGATGAGGTTGTCATTTTGCCCTCTTTATCCGACCGTATAATAAGATAATATATCATGTACAAGAGAGGGAGAGAATAGGTTTCACAGCAGCAACGAAACGTAAGTCGATAGAAATCGTGAACCTCTTATGCAGGAACTATAAAACCTCTAAATGATTGAAGACTAATTCACAGATATGCTACTTGATCACACATTAAGCTGATATGAATGGATCACATACTTACATTAAAGGTTAGAAGAAAGAGAAAAAAAGAGGGGAGGGGGAACCAATGGAAGTTCCATTTGGTTCTGGGAAGACTACAACCAGAAATTAATATCTTCATGGTTGCTGTTGGGCCAACCATGGTGGTTATAACATTGATGCTCCTTATTAGACCTGTTGGAGGTCACAGACAGAATTGGCCATCCGATGGTTTGAATTTCACATTTATTTACAGTGTCTGCCTCCTTTTGGCTGCTTATTTGATGGGGATCATGATTGTTGAAGATATTGAGATGATCTGCTACACCTATTTCTATGAGTGATTTCACCAACATTACGAAGATTGGTTCCTGTGTATCTTCCCACCACTACCCTGTTCCTGGTTCAATTTTGCCTAAATTTTGAACATTATTACTTCTACTATGGTTTCCTATTGGATCAGGGTATTGTTAACCCTACTGGTAAGGTTCTTACACACTGAACAGTGTCAAGTTCCCTTGGTTGGTGCAAAAAAAATTCAGTTCTTCTCATGCTACCTGGAGGGCATTCAGATAACCACAGAGAAGATTTGGCAATGTTTTAGAGCTCCAAAAGGAAATAACAGTATTGGTGCATTGAAAATGCTTTCAGTTGTATAGGGCCATTGTAGTAGAGCTCAAAAATGGAATACAAGGGCATTTCGATAATCATCAAATGTTTTTCTTTTTTCCTGGTGCTTTTTGACACCCACTTTTAATGTATCTTACCACGGCCGAGAAATGGTTTTCAAAATTTTTTTATAATTAAAAGAAAACCACTTGATACCTAATACATTTTCTATCAGAGTGTTTGTTAAAATTACCTAAAGAGTAAGGGAGAGAAAACTTGGAACGACAATCCAAACACATTTCACTGCATATAACAACCATTTCACAGGTCTTCTTCCAAAGAGCTTCAAGAAAAAATTTTACTTTCTTTTTTCCCCACTCCAAAGTGCATAAACCCTAGATTAACTTGACAAGAAGAACCCTAAATTAGAAAGGAAGAAGAAGAAGCCGAACCCCACATACCTTGGGATAGAGGTTCGGACGCCGGAGGGGGGGAGAATCGCACGCCGGAGGGAATAGAATCGGACGCCGGAGGGAAGAGAATCGAGTTGCAGGGGGTGTCGTCGTCTTCTTCTTCTTGTCCGGCCAATTGAGTGAGAGGAGTGAGATGAGAGATGAGAGATGAGAGATGAGAGATGAGAGATGGGAGATGGGATATGGGTTTAGGAGATGGAAATAAAGGAGATGGCAATATTGTCCTCTCACAATAGGTGGGGATATTTTGGGTATATTAGAAAAAAACAAACCGGTTTTCATTCATTTCTCACGGTCGGCTAACAGCAAGGACCGATTTGAAATTTTTTGAATTTTTAGGGGTGGCTTTGACGTTTCAAAAAGTCCAGGGGGTGGCCTTGAATAACGACCGAAGTTCAGGGGGTGGCAATGCAATTTTCTCAAAAAGAAAAGATGTGTCTGGTTCCCACGGCCCCAAATCATGGACTAATAAAATGATTGAAACTGAACCATGACCTAACGTCATTGCCAAAAATGCTAATATTACCTACATAGATGACTTGAAAAGAGTTTAACCCAATACTGACCTGCTCTCAAATAACACATGACCAGATTTTCCAAGAAGGATCTTATGTCCAGGCCCCATTTAGGCTGAACACATCTTGGAAGACTTGCTGCATTCACAGGAACAAGATAACAAAGCTAAGGGCATTCACAGGAACAAGATAGCAAAGCAAAGGGCATTTTGATGTTCAAATAAAGTTTGTTCATACAAAAGTTATAAACATAATTCAAGTCCCACAATTGCTTTGAAGGAAAAGCCAAATATTCCTGGCCAGAACATCCATCACACCTCATCGCCTACCGTATGTACAGCTTTGGTATTGATTGATTCAATCAATGTGCAGGATGAGAGGGGCTCGCTGCACGATGTGCTTGAATAGAACAGGCACAGTGCACAGATGCTAGGTTGAGACACCCACTCTTTATGAGGGAATGTCTTCCAGGGCATGTGTGAAGCGCAGGGAACGAGTCGCATACAGCCTGAACGGCTGAAGGAGTCAGAGCTGTGCATTGGCTGATGTTGAGGTTCATGAGCCCTTCATCCTCATCGTTCCCATTTTCCACAGATTCCCATAGGTCATGCTTGCTCTTCACCCGACCGTTTGCCAGAGAATACATGGCTCTGTCTGTTATGTACTGGCAGTAGTACAGGCAAAGGGATCTCAAATGGTGGCACCTGTTTGCTATGGCTATCACGCTCTCATCTGCATCAAATAATGTAAACAGGTCAAGAAATCAAAGCCAACAAAGCAAACGTTAGATGAAAGGAATAAAGGCCCACACAAGAACATTGAAATAGTTAACATTCATCCCATATCTAGCAAATCTGACAGGTTTTGCTAACCTGTTATGAGGACACAACCAGACAAGTACAAAGCCCTCAGATCCGGACATCCAAGTGCCAGGCTCATCACTCCTACATCAGTTACACCCTCACACCAACCCAGATTCAAAGACTGTAACTGATTGCAATTACAAGCAATGGCCTGCACAGGGAGCAAAACGAGTGAATAAAGGTCCCCACATATTCAGAGGCAAAAGAACCTAAAATATCATTCCCTGTTCAAGACAGAATACCATGTACCTGCAGAGCTCTGTCAGATGCAGCACTTACGCATCCACAAAGATTTAAGAACTTTAAGTTTCTGCAGAAGCCAGTAAGATATGCAAGGGCAGCATCACTCAAGGCCGAACAACCACTGATGTTGAGCTTGGTAAGGTTAGAACACCCATGAGCTAATGCATATAAGGAGCGATCAGTGAGCTTGAAGCTTTTGCTGAGATCCAAGTCTTGCAGATCATGGCAGAAGATTGCAATGGTCTCAACCGCATTATCCTGAAGCTGTGGTTTATTTTGACGTAAAGTTAGAGTTCGTAGTTTGCTGAACTTGGGGGTAAGTGACAGCACAAGGTTGTTCATATTGTTATTGCACCTGAAGAAATGAAAAAATCATTACATGACTCCGAGAAGCATAGTTAAAAATACATAAAACAATGCAAATTCTTAGCATTGGAGAATCTTAAGACCAATAGGTTGTGCACAAAGAAAAATCACATATTCAGAACCAAGTAGGAAAACAGATTCAAAGGTCACTAAAATAGTGTCCGAAAAAATGGTGTTAGTAAATCAATGGGCGCTAAAAGTTAAAGTAACTTAAAACAGAATCCCAAATGGTTTTTTCAATCCAAATAAGAGCTACACAGTGAAACAGAAGTTCGGACAAGCAAAGGAAAGCAGAAATTAGGGAGGTGCCCCTTCTTCAATTGCCCTACATGCTGAGGTGTTCCATATTTGATGAGAATGTATTTACTTGAAGGAACGTAAGAAATTCCGTGGTAGCAAAATCTCAAAACATTAAGCCATGCTCGAGGAAAGCCTTAGTTCCTCTTGATAATGCATCTTGAACATCACCAGTGTGTAGTTATCTGCCTCAACTACACTTGTATCATATGCTCTACCATTGATGTATTAGACTGGACTGCTATCTGTGACACGGAAATCGATCACACTATACTTGATGGAAATGCACAGCCCAAGTTTTAGTGTCACAACTTTATACCATAAGACGTAATCTTACCTAAGTTGCTTTATTTTGTTCTTCAACTCATTTCTACTCAGACCAGCTAATGGAGAGATGTAACAAAATCATACAACCGAACAAGACGACACCTCTAAGTGGAGAATGGATCACCTGTTGGATTATAATTACAAAATCAATGCAAATTCAGTACTGGGATCATGCAAGTATTATGCATGTAGCATGACAACCAACCCTGATTCTTATCATTCGTTCAACCAATGAAACACCTGGATAGACCCAGTCTCTATATCATCAATGCGCTACAAAAACTTAAAAAGATGGAAACAAAATTATCTCCTCTTAGTTTTAAAACCAACACCACCCAAACATTTTGTTAGAATTGCTGATGAAGGGATACAATATTACAATCATTATGAAAGACACTCATTTTAGGATGCAATACCATTTCCTCATCACTGTTTCTTTCTCCCCCCCCCCCCCCTTTCTGTTAATAACTCATTAAGATTTGTTTTCACCCAAGTTGCTAACCATCTTAACCCGCTTAGTCTCTGTGTCTCTGCAGACTTTTATATTGAGTACAACAGTATATGTGCATGATGAATGCAATTTTTTCATTGCTTATTAATTTCCTAATCACTAAATCCAAATAGGATATCAACCAACTACAATTAAGTCTGAGATTATTTGAGCTAACTTTATCCAGGCCTTATGATCAAGCAAGAGATGTGATAAAATCCAAAAGAAGTGTTGAAACTTCGAGTACTAAATAGAGTAACAGTTTATCAGCTTTCAGTTTTCAAAAGGAGGGAAGCATCAGATATAAAAAGTTGGATCACTCTGAGTTACCATCAAAAGTCAACAATGTTAACCACTTAGATATGAGAAGCTAAATCACACTGACTTTACCATCAAGAGTCAACAATGTTAACCACTCATGCTTCAATATTTCCAAAACATCCAATCAACGGAAAATAATTGGGACCTCAGAACCAAAAAGCAACCTTTTGGCTTCAAGGAAGTACAAAACAGGGCTCCATGTTTGCATTACATATGCCTGTATCTCCTACAATATAACATATGCAAATGCACACAATTCATGTATTAACCATTGGAGGTCATCTCAGTCGTAGGAGTACCTAAAATCAGCCAAAGTCCAGTAATTCATGTCCTCTCTTCCCCATGTCCAGTAATAAAACAATTCAATTATGCAGAGACTAACCATTGGAGGTCCATTCATGTCCTTTTTTTTTTTTTTTTTTCTAGTGTGGGTGTTGGGGTAGCTCACCTATTGAGCACTAAACCAGAAATTGTCCACACAGCAATCTAGTAAGCAGAGTGAAATAGCTCCACGTGTCCAGTATATCAGCCTCTAATTTCCTCCCAACTCCATGTGGAAAAACAGAGCTTTATACTGTCCACATTTGAGTATGAATTTAAAACTTAAAACTGTTGGAATAATAGGGGGAAAAAATCCAATAGATGGACCATACAGTCAAGGTGGCTATTATATGACATAGTGACATGTCACTAATACAGTGGGTCCTTTCTAATGGAAAGCCTGGATCAGCAGTCATCATTCCACATGGTAGATTCAAGGGATATTGATTAGGATACTCATCCATAACTGTCTCTCAACTAATAGAAAATAAGAGCCAAATCAGCATTTCCACTGTCTCTAATCTTGTAATTTCCCACCTTAGGAAAGTTTCTTTCCAAGCAGCTATTAAAATAGATCTATTAAAATGATCCTCTTGTAAACTTCCAATCCATCAATTTCCAAACAAAATATATCCAACAACTCCAATTACATTCCTCCCAATTGCTGAAACAATGAAGAAAATTAATGATGTCACATTTCTTAACGTACTTAATTGACTCCCTGGCCAACTAAGATGCACAGGCGCATAAACATCTGGAATAATTAGATGCACAATGGCATGTCTCAAGACAACTTCCAATTTTTCAGCTAGACGATCATAATGTTAGAAAATAAATTAATAGAATAATTACAAAGTACATAACCAACTGTCACAATGAATTAAGTAATTTTTAAGTAGTACCATGTAGACAATTATCCTAAAAAAAAAAAAAAAAAAAGAGAAATGGCAGCAAAGTCTCCCCAATAATTGGACCAGTCCAATAAGTCATTGACAAATTTTATCATGGTATGATAAAAACCAAGGAAAAAAAAAAAA
>NC_056558.1:15147322-15148344 GCF_013358625.1 Macadamia integrifolia
AAAAAAAAAAAAGAACGATCAGATCCACCACAAAAAGCTGCACCAAAGATGTGGTTCTGCACTCAAACTAATAACTGCCCTCAGAAGCTGATCAGTTAGCAACAAAAGCAGCTATCAGCAAGACAAAGGGGCCAGGGCCACTCAAGCACCCAAAGCTCCAAAATCAGCAGCTCAAATAAATTTCCAGTTACAAAGTTTCTTTCAGTATCAAGACTATTTGAAACACAAAAGCACATACATGGTATAGCAGAACCAATGTTACAATACCCAAAGGGCAACATATATGGGAAAAGTGGAGAAAAAAAGGGGTAGGGAAACAGAGAATGCTAATAATAATAGAAATTCAAAATTACAGAAGAAAATATACATTTTCCCTAAATTACTATCACAATCATACATGAGACAGGTCTAACCTCAGAATTACTGCATGTATTCAGTACTCATGTCATAACACAGACCAATTCACCATTCATAGAAAAAAAAAAATTCACAAACTCTATCTTACTCTTCTAAAATACTTACAATTTCATAAAGATACAATTAGCATATCATACCCCTAATGCTGGGGAAAAGGTTTATCAAGTCACATATTGAAAGAAAGGAAAATTTTTATCGAGTTGGGCAGGATTTATGAACACCATTACACTTCAGAGTGCTTTGATGAGATCATAGTGAAAATAAATGACAGTCACAGGGATAAACTAAATTGAAGGTAGACCTACTCAAATAATGTCCTACATTTATTTTGTGTGAGTGTGTGTGTGTGTGTGAGAGAGAGAGAGAGAGAGAGTGTTGGGAGGGGGGGAGGGAAATAAACTCTCTAGAGAAACATGAAAGAAATCCAAATTGCAGATTATTAACCATATCGACCTCAATTTTCATTGCACAAAGATAAGATAAGTCCCTAAACAAGTCGAATTAGCTTCCTTGCATAAGGTTTCAGGTTTCTCATGGAGAAAACATCCATCCAGAACACTTCCCACGAGCAATCGAAAAAAACGTAGGAATACAGTAACATGCAT
>NC_056558.1:15148364-15207290 GCF_013358625.1 Macadamia integrifolia
ATTCTTATAAGATGGAGGCAGAGAACATAACAATAATAGGGCCAAATCTTCATCGTCTATTTTAACATCTATCATTTTCAAATCAGTAACAATAGAATTGAACTCAGATATATGAGATTTAATAGAAGTACCTTCACCCATATGAAGGGTATACAGTTGTTGCTTCAATCTCAACCTATTGGTGAGGGATTTGGTGAGGTAGAGGTTCTCTAACTTCACCCATAACTCTGCAGCCGTTTTCTCTGAGAGAACTTCCTGTAGAACATCATTCGAAAGACACAACTGAATAGCTGAAAGGGCTTTATCATCCAAATCGCTCCAATCATCATCGGACATAGTTGCAGGTTTCTTCGCCTTTCCAAATAGGGTTTTCTTCAAACCCTGCTGCGTGAGAACAGCCATCATTCGAACCTGCCATAAACTGAAACTGATGTTGCCGTCAAACCTATCAATATCGTATTTCGTTGAAGCCATGGATCGAAGTAACCAAGAGCTCTGATACCAGTTTGTTAGATCAAACACCAAGAAACAGGAATAAAGAGAGACAATAGATCCGTACGACACAGAGATTTAACGAGGTTCACACACCAGGGTGGTGTGCTACGTCCTCGGGCGAAGAAGAAGATGATTCACTATGCAGAAGAAGTATTACACCCTAGCAGCGGCGAGGAAGAACTCGCCCTGAAACCCTAGCTTCGTGAAAACCCTAGAATACAATGACTCTCAACAAGCAACAGTACATTATATATATTCCAAATAGCGGTTCGACCCATCGGGTCGCGGTCGATTCGGTCGAACCATACCGCGGGGGCTACACCCCCGCACCCCCATACGAGATCAGTGATGGGCTCCGGGCTAGGCCCAAGCCCTCTGCTTCCATCACAGATCTCAGAAATATTCCCATTCGGGTCGCCACCAAAATATGTCGGATCGGGTCAATCTTCAAAACGGGTCAAGAATTCGAGACAAACTTAACATTAACGATTAGCCTATTAGGAGGGTGATGAGGGTCCAGCCAGTGACCTTTGAACTTACGGTAGAGTCTAACTGCCTAATTGCTTGCCACTGAGCTAAAAATTAACGACTTTCATGTCATTTTACTTGAAAGTTTTCAGATCATTTTAACATTCATAACTAATATACTCTCATAATTTTTTTATGTTATTTTTCTCTCCATCACATGCATCTACAATTCTTGAGATCTCACTAATAGGTTTTTTTTTTTTTTTTTTTTTTTTGGGGGGGGGGGTTAGAATGTAATATATCTCACTAATAGGTTACTTGTCAAGTTTGATCGGGTATCTCAGTTATATCGCTCACAATAATGTATGGACTTTTATCTTTTAAATTTTCAACACTTTATAGTTTACATTATGATCAGTTTTTTTGTCCTCCATTTCTTAGATTTTTTTTACTCATTTTAAACATGTATTAATAACACATGGAGGTTTTGTATGAAAGTTTGACCACACGTAAAAAATGCTATGAACAACACGTCCATCTTAGCTATGGAATGGTAGCAATCATAGTCATGACGAAGTGGAAAAAGGAAGAGGGCATGATAGAACTCTGCTTTCTATACTTGGAAACAAATGATGCCAAATTGGAGTATCTTAATTGTTTTAACATAAAATGTCTTCAAGTGAAAAATATTTTATTTACCTATTTTTACCTCTTTGAGCTTATAATACAATTCTAAAATCTATAATTAAAAGTGAGTGGTGTTCCTTCACATCCGCTTCCAATTTCTTTCCATTACACACATTATTATTGACATGTGGTAATTTAGGTATGCCCTAAATTTAGTAGATAGAATGTAAACACCATATTCAAAGTACAATATCATGCCAAAGTTAATGGGACCAATGCGTTATAGGTGGTATCAGTGCAGACCCCAACAACGTGTGAGATCACAGCAGGAATGTTGTACCTAAAGAAGAAAAATATTGTGCCAAAAATAATTGGGCTGAGATGTTATGTATTCCATGAAAATTTTAAGTCAATTGAGAAAGATCTGATTCTTATAGATGATTCTAAATAACTTAGATTGCTTTTTATTACTCAAGATTTTTTTTCCCTCTGAATACCAAGTCATTGACTTAATTTGTTAACTATATAGTTGATTCTAAATGACCTATTTTTAACTATATCTCAAAAGGGGCAGGATAGAAGTCTTTAATAAATAATGGGTGATTAAATGATGCACTCCTAACTAATAAAATAAGTAAAAGATTTTTTGTTGTACCAATAGATCTTAGATTTTCAACCCCCCTACCTTAATAAAGTCACCCCAACAAGTAATTGGATTAACCAACAAGGATTAACAAAGTTGTTATAACTAGCTAGCATGAGTTATTGGAAGAAAGGGGTTCTTTGAGCATAAGGCGTTTCCTATGACAACTCAAAACATAATTCTTTTTTTACTGAAAACGCCTTAAGCTCAAAAACACATTTCCCTGAAAGAAAAACTGCAATTGGCAAGGTAATTTTACTTTATTAGACCCCACTTTTAATTAATTCCTACTATACATTTACCAAGATCAGATTCCCCTTAAGATGCTTTATGTTGTGCTTAGGATTGTAAGGAAATATGGGCAAGTTGCCATAAGGGATCTACTACCCTCTACCCTATAACTTCTAACTTCTAACTCTAATGTCATGTGGGTCATGATCACATCGATGACCCTGGGTCCACAGCTGGGATGGTAGACCCCTACTAAAAACCATTAGTTTGGACTTTTTGATGATAGTTGGTGATACAATAGATTGAAACTATTTGTGGATTTTGCATCCTATGTAATAGAGATATAGTGATCTATAATTAATCTTTTATGCAAAATTCTGTATCATTTAATAATTAAAGCATAGCTGGAAAATTAGGTTTTTTGAATTCAGTCGCCTTCCATAAAAACCTGACAGTTTGGCCTGGTTAAACTTAGTTAGGGCGAGTTACATGTTTATTTAAAAATAAATAAATAATATGTAAAAAAAAGACCTAGTCTTATTTTATTAGGATGATTCATGATTGAGTCTTGACATTTTTTCACTCTAGCTGAATCTAAATGACTATTGATTAGGTTGTCCAAAAAATTGACTGAACTTGGTGACTATTCCAAGTCAAAACTGAGTTTTTCAACTATGAAAGTGTACATTTTCTTACCAAAAAAAAAAAATGTACATTCCAAATTAGGTAATTTTTAGGAGAAAGGATAACATACCAACATTGTATTTGCCTATCTACTCACCCCTTGTCAATGTCTCCTTAGACCTCTCATCCCAACGTTCACATTGGTTGAGCCACTAGCTCTAGGATCGCTAATTGTGTGCCCAACCTCCTGCCTTTAATTTATTTTATTTTCTCTTGTTTAACATTGTGAGCCCTCAATTGATATTTGATAATACCTTCTTACTTACTGTCATTAGTGTGGCGTGATAGATTCCTCTTACACCGATAGTGTGGGGAATCGTCCCTCGCAATTAACTTTTATTATCCAACTACTTAATTTGTTTCCATGTCATTTTACTTGAAAATTTTTGATTGTTTAACTTTTATAATCAAAGTATTCTCATTATTTTCGTCGTTAACTTTTTCCCATCGCATTTACAATTCTTGGTTTTAGATCTCACTAATACGTTATTTGTCAATATTGATGATAAATCTCAATTATAACACTGATAATAATGTATGCACTTTATTTTTCAATTTTTTTAACACTTAATTATATATTTAGTCTTTATTTATTATTATTATTATTATTATTATTATTATTAGTATTAGTATTATTATTTTCACTTCTTATATTTCTTAAACTCATTATATACATTATATGTAACATATGGAGGTTTAACATTTATATATTACGGTTCAATCACACATAGATGATGTGAACAACGAGTCCATCTTAGAAACAAATGTAGTAAATGGTAGCAATCATAGGCATGATGAAGTAGAAAAGGGAAGCGGGCATGACAAAACTTTGCTTCTCTTTACTTAGAAACAAATGATGCCAATATGGAGGATTCTATTTGTTTTGACATAAAATGCCTTGAAAAATATTTTACTTACCTTGTTTCAAGGATTTAGGTAGGGGTGTCAATTGGGTGGTTCGGTTTGGTTTTTATCAGGTTGAATCAATTTCGGTCTAGGAATGAGGGAGATCAAAATCAATCCATTAAGGAACTTCGGTTTTC
This sequence comes from Macadamia integrifolia, assembly GCF_013358625.1. Taxonomy (NCBI): domain Eukaryota; kingdom Viridiplantae; phylum Streptophyta; class Magnoliopsida; order Proteales; family Proteaceae; genus Macadamia; species Macadamia integrifolia. The sequence goes on from NC_056558.1 coordinate 15,152,556, forward strand.
TATCGGTTTCAATTTCGGTATGGTTTGGTTTCGATTTATTTCGATTTTTCAATATCGGGTTAATATCTATTTAGATCGGTTTAATATTAGGCTTTAATCATAATGAAATCTTACATCCACAACTTATAGTGACAAGATTTGACGAAAAAAACACTTTAAATTTATGATTAAATCATAGTTCATTATTGTAAAGGAACTAATATTGAAACCAATGCATAACAAATTACTAAGAAAATAATTAACATTGAAATCATAAAATGAACCCTATTATCCCCAATCATTTCTTTAACTACCCAACTATAATGAACAAGGAAATCAATGGAAGCATTATTACAATTTACAAATCAATTTATCTATTCATAACCTAATATTCAATGATTCGTAACAATTCCCCGTATAATAAAAAAATTTCTCACTAATATTGTGAAAAATGGATATTCAATTCACCAATTTATATTCTCATAATCATTTATTTTTTTATCAGTTTCATTCAGTTTGATTATTGGTTTGTTCGGTTTGGACTGGTTTTCAGCTGGTCTCAACATACCTTAGTCCAAAACCAATCCAATAAGGATCGGTTTGGGTTTTATTGGTCGGTTTCTATCAGTTTTATCGGTTCGGGCTAGGTTTTGACAGCCATAGATTTAGGGGACAGTATCAGTATTGTTATAAGTAATAACAGAGATTGATACCGATTAGGATGAGATCGGTGGGGATCGGTCTATTTTACCCCTGATTTTTATAAAAAGTACCATCTTTTTTCCATTTTACCCTTGAAATGATATGGATAACCAATCCGGATCGTTATCAGATTTGGGATCGATCTCAATCGGTACTGATCTAATACGGTCAATCCCAGACCAATACTTGAAACCATGCCTTGTTTACATCTTTGAGCTTATTATACAATTTTAAAATCTATAATTTTTTATCAAAAAAAAAAAATCTATAATTAAAAGGCGAGTGGAGTTCCATCACATCCACTTCCACTTTTCTTTCCATCACACCCATCATTATTGCCGTGTGGTAATTCTGTTATGCCCTAGATTTGTTGCATAAATTGTCCACACCATAATCTACGCATTAGGGGTATCAATTCGTGGCCTGACCCGATTAAATTGATCAGAATCGATCATTTATAGATCGGCCTGGCCCAAACCATTTATAAATGGTTGATCTCGGTTTTGCTACTTGGACCGTCGGGCGCCTGATCGAGATCGACTGAATAACCCCCGATCGAGACCGGCCTATTGTGCACCGACTTGGCCCGACCCTTTAATGATTGTAGAATACCTATTTTACCCCCTAAATTAAAGAATAAAAACTAAAAAGTAAAGACATGTTCACATTTTAAATAATGGTTATATTTGGTATCATTTATTGATTTATTGTCATTTTTTTGGGCTTGCATGAGTGGGCCAGAATATAAGAGTACATTTTAAAGAGGGCCCGTTTAAAAACCGGTTAAAACCCGTTTAACATTAAACATGTCCGTAGCTCGGTTAAGGCCCGACTAAAGCCCGATTACAGCCCGAGGTCAACTGACCGAATATAAAGTGTACCATGCCCTCAATAACTAAGCCCGATTAGTTAAATGGGCGGTCACGGTGTAGCCTTTGAAAGTCTTCAAGCCCGATTAAGCTTGATCGAAACCAGACCGACCCGACCGGTTGACACCCCTACTACGCATGATTTTCATACTAATGGCATTTGCCCTAACCATCTGGGCAACCAACATGTGGGTAAAATTATGATTGTATTTGGTATAGGATTCGTCAACTTATAAAAGTAATCTAGTCACGTTATATATAAAATAGAGAATTTTGATCTAGCGTAGTAACTCACCGTCACAGTCTCCACTTAAATCGTAAATGCACAGATAGGGAATCAAACCTGAGACGATGTATCTATCCACACAATTCTCATCTAAGCAACCCACTTTGGACTTCAAAGTTCAATGCATAGCGTTCTTAAGTTTTGTGGTTTGATAAATAAAAATATTCCAGGACAAATTCAAGTCAGTTAAGAAAGATGTTATTCTTATAGTTGATTCCAAATGACGCAGACTACTTTTTATCACTCTTCCCTTTGAATAACAAGTCATTGACTGCTCCTCTACGATAGTTGATTCTAAATTACCTGTTTCTCAAAAAGGGTTGGGACATAAGTCTTTAAAAAGTAATGGACGATCAAAGGTTGCAATCCTAAACAATAAAATAAAGTAAAAATTCCTTTGTCATACCAATCGACTTTATATTTTCATCAATTGTACCTTAATAAAGTCACCAAAACAAATAATTGGAGTAAGGATTATAACTAGCGAAAGATATTAAAAGAAAGGGATTCTTGAGCCAAAGGTGTTTCCTACCCCATCTCTAAATATAATTTTTTATTAGAAACATCTTAGGTTAGAGACTAGTGGAGTAGTGGTATTACTATGAGTGAAAAATTATAAACCCTATTTGTTTGTTGTAAAATTTTCTTTGCAAATGATATATTTTTAGTTTTAATATCATTATTATTATTTTTTTTTATTTCTACACCCACCAAAATCTTTGATCATGTTGATAAATTCATAATCTTTCCACTTATCTCTAACCACCGTTTTCTTAATAAACACAATAAACCAATGGAGGAGTTAGAGTAAGCATCTAATAAAGGTCCCACTTGTAATTAATTTGTACTATATATTAACTAATACCGGATTCCCATAAAATGCTTTATGTTGTGCATAAGATTGTAAGGAAATTTGGGAAAATTGACCTAATTAAGGGATCTTCTACCTTCTACCTTCTAACCCTAATGTCATGTGGGTCACAATCACATTGAGGACCGAGTCCACAGCTATCGTATGCCCCTATTTTTTTTTTTTTTTTGGTTAGAAGCTGTTGTATGCCCCTACTAAAACCATTAGTTGGGACTCTTTAATGATGGCCGGTGATACAAAAAATTGAAACTCAATTTGAGGATTTTGCATCCTGTGTAATGAAGGTATTATATAATGATCTACAATCTTTATATGCATTCATATCAATTATTGATTCGAAACATAGTTGAAAAATCAAATTTTATGAATTGAGTCGTCTTTTAGAAAAAGCTAATGATTTGGCCTGGTCAAGCCTCTCTTATCCTTGCCTGGAAATAAGAATTTTTTTTTTTTTTCTCATGCCCTATACCTTAAGCCTGACAAAAATAGAATGTTTTACTTGTCCCACCACTTTCATTGCCCTAAAGACTATCTCTACAACTTAGGGTGAGTTACTATTTTTTTTAAGTACAATAAAAAAATATATAAAAAACTGAAACAATAGAAAAAATAAGAGACTTGCATATCATTGAATTTTGAGCACATACTATTGCAAACATGTTCAATAATATAAGTGAACTACTCAAGTAAGTAACTAGTTTGATAGACTCATTGAGTTTATATTGTCTCAGGTAAAAAGACTTGGTTGACTAGGATAATTAATGACTTTAATGACCGAGTCTTATCATTTTTTTTTTTTATTGAGTCTACATGATTCTTGACCAGGTTTTCCAAGAAAATTGATTTAACTCAGATGATTTGTCCGAGTCAAAACTTGGTTTCCCAATTATGGTTCAAAATGTATATTCCAAATTAGGTAATTATTTAGTGAACCAACATTATACTGATATATTTGTAGAATTTGAGTCATTGTAATTTAGGCTCTTCGAGATCATCACGCATATCTTCCATGGAGGTACATGATGCTTCTGTTGATAGACTATCAAATGCATTTGACTCAGTTGAGGCGGGTTCATCTCTAGCACTGTTTTCATATTAAAAATTACGCAGCGAATTGACTTTTATCTCAAGCTGCATCTTTACACTAACAATGTTTTTTATTTTGAATCGATTCCCCCTAGTTTATGTGTTGATGTACAAAGGCTCTCTAGAGTCTGTATATTGTATCTATTACATATTTACATAGATAAAAGTCTTTTTCCTTTTGTTCTGAAAATTTAAAAAAAATATATATATATATTTTAAATTAGGGGTCCAGATCCTATCCAACGTGCATCCAATGGCCGTCAGCGCTTGAGATACATGTCTAAATACTACTCTTGAGATATATATTCAAATACTACCAGTCATCGAATGCACATTCAATGCACCAACGCTCGGGAGAGAATCCCGTTTCTAAATTAGGTCCCTTGCCGTGGTTGTGGACCCTGATTGTTTACATCAGGGCCCATGGTATACCATATGGGTGGACAACTGCCAATCAATAAGGCATGTCTACACTACCTGTCACCTCTTTGCTTGCATTTTGTTTTGTCTCCTACGTGTTTGAGATCATATTCTATCATACTTACCATGTAGGATCAAACAACTTGTGACACTCATGAGTCACAAAGCCAAAAGGGTAAGGTTTTAAAAAGTTTTAAAAAGATTATAACCATATTGGAAGGATTGCTAATGAACCTGTTTGGGTTCCTAACCAGGTGCATCTTCATTGTACTCACAAAGGAAAGTTGCAGAAGTGACTAAATAAAGATTATCATTGCTTAGCCCTAGACAAGCCATGTTGGGATGTGGGGTATCAGTGGATAATTGAAATTAAAGTTAGAATTGGTGTGAAGTGGATAGAGAAAGAAACAAATAAAATATGTGTTAGTTCATCGGTCCAGATATATTGTTATTATTATTATTATTAAAAAAATTATTTAGAAGTGAGCCCAGGGTTCGGCCCAAATGAAATCATAGAAAGAAGAGGCCAGAGCCAGACAGAAGAAAGGGGAAGAGTACCTTTGTATAAAATCGAAGCCGCGACTCAAGTATGGTGGGTTGTGGGCCCAAGGTTCGACCCAGGGCTTGGCCCAGTAGTGTGAAGAAAGAAAGCACAGTGAAAAGGAAAGCATCCCCCTTTAATTAGTTTTCTCTTTCTTATTCAACACCGTGAGCCCTCAACTGATAAGTATTGCTATTGGTGTGGCGTGACAGATTTCTCTTTGCACCAATGGTATGGGTAATTTTCCTGTCGACTAGCAAGGGAGTCACTAGGCCAGACTTATTATTAACGATTAGCCTATTAGGAGGGTGATGAGGGTCTAGCCAGTGACCTTTGAACTTACGGTAGAGTCTACCTACCTAATTGCTTGCCACTGAGCTAAAAATTAGCGACTTTCATGTCATTTTACTTGAAAGTTTTCAGATCATTTTAGCATTCATAACTAATATACTCTCATAGTCTCATCATTTTTTGATGTTATTTTTCGTTCCATCACATGTATCTACCATTCTTGAGATCTCACTAATAGGTTTTTTTTTTTTTTTTTTTGGGTGGGGTGTGGGGGGTAGATTGTAATACATCTCACTAATAGGTTACTTGTCAAGTTTGATTGGGTATCTCAATTATATCGCTCACAATAATGTATGGACTTTTATCTTTTAAATTTTCAACACTTTGTAGTTTACATTATGATAAGTTTTTTTGTCCTCCATTTCTTAGATTTTTTTACTCATTTTAAACATGTATTAATAACACATGGAGGTTTTGTATGAAAGTTTGACCACACATAAAAGATGCTATGAACAACACGTCCATCTTAGCTATCGAACGGTAGCAATCATGGTCATGACGAAGTCGAAAAAGGAAGAGGGCATTATAGAACTCTGCTTTCTTTACTTGGAAACAAATGATGCCAAATTGGAGTATCTTAATTGTTTTAGCATAAAATGTCTTCAAGTGAAAAATATTTTATTTACCTATTTTTACATCTTTGAGCTTATAATACAATTCTAAAATCTATAATTAAAAGTGAGTGGTGTTCCTTCACATCCACTTCCAATTTCTTTCCATTACACACATTATTATTGCCATGTGGTAATTTAGGTATGCCCTACATTTAGTAGATAGAATGTAAACATCATATTCAAATACAATATCATGCCAAAGTTAATGGGACCAATGCATTACAAGTGGTATCAGTGCGGATCCCAATAGCATGTGAGATCACAACAGGAATGTTGTATCTAAAGAGGAAAAATATTGTGCCAAAGTAATTGGGCTGGGATGTTATGTATTCCATGAAAAATTTAAGTCAATTGAGAAAGATCTGATTCTTATAGTTGATTCTAAATTACTTAGATTGCTTTTTATTACTCAAGATTTTTTTTCTCTTCTGAATACCAAGTTATTGACTTAGTTTGTCAACTATAAAGTTGATTCTAAATGACCTATTTTTAACTATATCTCAAAAGGGGCGGGATAGAAGTCTTTAACAAATAATGGGTGATTAAATGATGCCCTCCTAACTAATAAAATAAGTAAAAGATTCTTTGTTATACCAGTAGATCTTAGATTTTCAACCCCCCTACCTTAATAAAGTCACCCCAACAAGTAATTGGATTAACCAACAAGGATTAACAAAGTTGTTATAACTAGCTAGCATGAGTTATTGGAAGAAAGGGGTTCTTTGAGCATAAGGCGTTTCCTATGACAACTCAAACATAATTCTTTTTTTACTGAAAACGCCTTAGGCTCAAAAACACATTTCCCTAAAAGAAAAACTGCAATTGGCAAGATAATTTTATTTTATAAGACCCCACTTTTAATTAATTCCTACTATACATTTACCAAGATCAGATTCCCCTTAAGATGCTTTATGTTGTGCTTAGGATTGTAAGAAAATTTGGGAAAGTTGCCATAAGGGATCTACTACCCTCTACCCTATAACTTCTAACCTCTAACTCTAATGTCATGTGGGTCATGATCACATCGATGACCCTGGGTCCACAGCTGGGATGGTAGACCCCTACTAAAAACCATTAGTTTGGACTTTTTGATGATAGTTGGTGATACAATAGATTGAAACTATTTGAGGATTTTGCATCCTATTTAATAGAGATATAGTGATCTATAATTAATCTTTTATGCAAAATTCTGTATCATTTATTAATTAAAGCATAGCTGGAAAATTAGATTTTTTGAATTCAGTCGCCTTTCATAAAAACCTGACAGTTCGGCCTGGTTGAACTTAGTTAGGGCGAGTTACATGTTTATTTAACAATAAATAAATAATATGTAAAAAAAAGACCTAGTCTTAGTTATTGGGATGATTCAGGATTGAGTCTTGACATTTTTTCACTCTAGCTGAATCTAAATGACTATTGACTAGGTTGTCCAAAAAATTGACTGAACTTGGTGACTATTCCAAGTCAAAACTTAGTTTTTCAACTATGATTTAAAGTGTACATTTTCTAACAAAAAAAAAAAAAATGTACATTCCAAATTAGGTAATTGTTTTGTGGACCACCATTAATTGATATATTTATAGAAATTAGGCCACTATTATTCAAGATCATCACACATCTCTTCCATGGAGGTACATGATGCTTTTGATGATGACTGATTGTCGAATGCTTTTGACTTAACTGAGGCGGGTTCAACTCCAACACTGGTTTCATATACAAAGTAAGCAGCAAACTAGATTATATCTCAATCTGCATCTATAAGCTGATAATACTTTTGTTTTGTATCAATTCCCCTAGTTTATGTGTTGATCTACAAAGGCTCTATTGTATAAATTAAAGTATTTTTTTTTTCTTTTCTTTCAAAATAATAATAATAATTGTCTTAAGGTACTTGATCCTACCCAATGCGCATCCGATGATTAGACAATGCTTAAGATGTGTGTCCAAATGCTGCTAGCCGTCAAATGCAAGTGGAGGCACTTACGTATTGGAGAGGATATATCCTGTTCCTAAGTTAGGACACTAGCCTTGGCTGTTTCTATCAGGGCCCATCATACCACAAATGGGTGAGTAATTGCCAATGAGGCATGTCTACACAACCTAGCTTTCACCTCTTTGGTTGCATTTTGTTGTCTTTTTGAGATCCTATTCTATGATACATACAATGTAGGATCACACAACTTGACACTTATTTTGTGAAAAGATCATAACCATATTGGAAGGATTGCCAATGAATCTGGTTGGGTTCTTAACCAGGTGCATCCTTCACCCACAATTATTATTATTATTTTATTTTTGGCATTGTACCCACAAAGAAAAGCTGCAGAAGTGATTGAGGAGAATATTATTATTGCTTCGGAATTATTTGAAAAGAATGGTTCAGGTTTGTTGAGCCCTAGATAAGCTATGTTGCCATGTGGGGTCTTGGTGGATAATTGAAATTGAAGTAAGAATAGTGTGATCAAGTGGATGAAGAAAGAAACCAATAAGATATGTCCTAGTTCATGGGATATTATGGTTTACATTTTAGATTTTTTTTTTTAATATATATATATATATATATTTATTGATAGTGTACCTGATCCCAAAACTGGGTTGAATACTTATCATCACTTGAACTTAAAACTTGAGAGTCCAGCTGGTGCTCTAACTTTGTGTAGTGTGTGCATGTGGTGATTTGATTGAATCTATTAGAGGTCATGGATGCTTTTAAGGACTTTGCCATTAACAATGTTCATTGGAGAATTCTTTACCCAAAAGCAAAACAAAAATGTTGATTGGAGAATCATTAGGCTGGTCCAACATATTAAACACATTAATTTTTATTTATCATTTTTTTATTATTATTGTTTATGGGATAGGCAGATTTAACAATCTGTTCATCTTTTGGCTCTTGAGAAGTGATTTTTCAAACCAAGAAAAAATGTGTATTAAGAATCTAATTATGGTGGATATTCACCAAAAAGTTATAATAAAAATGGTTGATCATATGTTTGAAATAAACCATCAAATTGATATGTAACAAATCATATTCATTTTCTATTCATAAAACAGTTAAAATAATCAAATCATCCCTCCACATGACAGAAATACTAGCCGAATAAAGAACCTTTACTTATTGCAAAATGAGTAAATAAATTTTCCATTTTGACTATCCCTTTTTTTTTTTTTTTTTTCAAGTATCATTCAGTCATATGTTTATGTGAAAAAACTTAAGCCATTTGAATAATATAGCGAATCATGTCACATCAATTTTTTGTTTTGTTTTTTTTCCTTTGAGAACTGTTTTATGTCAATTTTACAATAGTTGTTTAAACACTTGTAACCTGTTTTTTTTTTTTTTATTATTATTATTATTATTTTGCCATGTTTCCAAATGATCTAGACCACAACAACAAAATGAATTGGTCACTTTTTGTTTTTTATTTATTATTATTAAAAAAAAATTTGGAAGAGGGAGGGAGGGAGGGAGGCCGAGGGCGAGGGGGAGGAGGGAAGGGGGGAGGTGTGGAGTGGGATTCCACCATGACTCTAGTCGAACATCCCTTTGTCATTATTCTTTTCATAATTGTCACAATGTTGTTAAATTATTCATAAATTTTGGTGGATATAGAATTGTGGACGTTATCATCTAGATATTTGTCAAATTTTAGACCAATCCAACTTTACTATGTGTGACACTGTAAATCATTTGAAAATTTCTATATTTTCTAAGCATTGGTTGAAAAATAGCAGCTGTTGAAAGATAAGGGAGAAAAGCCCATACAATAGGGTGCTTTTCTTATAGATTCAATGATGTGGAAAGATGTTACCCAAGAAAAAAAATTGATGTGGAAAGAAATTGAGGGGGGATGGATATATTTTTACTTTGATTATCAAATATTTTGATTTTTAAGAAATTAGTGCATATATTTTATTTTTGTTGATTTATAATAAGATCATATCCGCATGCATACTTTTTTCAGTTCTTGTTCCATTTGGTTGCAAGGAACCGAGGGGAAAGCAAGTTAAAAAAAAAAAACAAAATTGTAATCATTACCTAACATGATTGTCATTTACTAGGGGGTGGGATGTAACATAATTTAATTAAAAAAATCAATCAAAACCTTTGAATAAAATTAAAATATTCTAGAAGATGACCTTACGAGGAATTGCATTCATTTTTAATTGTTTGCTAATTCAGATTATGTTACAGGATTATACGTTTTTAGAAAATTCTTAGAATAATAGAAAACTTATTATTGTTATCATCATCCACACACTTCAATCCACTCATTTAATTTTATTAATAATTTTTATCCCTAATTATAGACACTATTAAACACCAATAACTTAGATCTTTAATTTAAGACACTGATGAGTAAATATGAAAAATTAGTTTACAATCCATATAGGGTAAAATCCTTTTACAATTTTTGTGATAAACTTCTCTACATGATTGACTTTTCCGAGCTATTTGTCTAATCAAGTGGGGCATCAATTTTGTGAACAAATAGACTATAAACCTCATTGTCTATTGATACAGTAAAAATTACCACATCATTCTATCATGTGATAAAACTAAGAGGATCATCCAAACATGCCTTTCTACACTAGACCATGTAAAGGACATCACACCAAATCATTAAAGTTATGTAAAAACAATTGCATAACTACCAATTATATTAAAAAAAAAAAGTCCATAACTACCAACATTATATAAAAGCAATCACATAAATGTTGTTATAAAGTCTGCCGACTAAAATTGAAGAGACTCAAATGCTCTTTCTAAACTAATCAGTGTTACGAGAAAGAAATCCTTTTCAAAATACAAAATTGATTATTTCCTATTAAACTAGACATGCAATTGAAAATTTAGAGAGAGAGAGAGTTTCCGTCACTTTGTACAAATTTTCTCACAACCAGACGTTGGTAGTAGTTGGGGCAACAACAACATAATTCAGTCTTATCCCAACTAAATGGTATCGACTACATCGATCTGAGTAGATACATACATAAATATATATATATATATATATATATATATACTTTGAAACATCCTACTTACTCAGATCTTTGCCCTCCAAAAAACTCTATTAGATACCATACTAGGATGAAGACTTAACTCATCGTTGATGGCACTTGGGGGAGTATTGAATTTATGACTTCCTCTTTTTTTTTTTGTGCAAGAATCTAAACACACTTCTTTTTGTACAATTAGGGCTTTTTTTTTTTTTTTTTTTTTTTTTTCTAAAGATTTGGCTTGGTGGGCTTTAAACATGAGGGAAATTTTAATGGGCCCTACCTCTTTGAAGTTCAGGAAGACATATAATGGACCCTAAAGGCGTATGTGCCCAGGCCCGGGGGGGGGGGTGTTGGGGGGGACCAAACTTCAGGTTGTTCACGCTCAGAAATAGGCAGTCTTAGGTTTTAGCAATGTAACTGGTGGACAAGTTATATTAAAAACCAACTTTAGAGTCATCATTGTAGAATAACGAGAAACTAAAATAGTACATAAAATAATAGAAATCGCAAATAAATCATCACACAACGGAAACATAAAAATTTTTGTGGTTTAGTTAGATTGTCTATGTCCATGGTGAGATGGGATCGGCTTCACTATCAATCAAGAATAGGGTTATAACCGGTCATCCTCACACTTCTCTTAAATTGATTATAAAGAAAAGAACCCTCGTTACAAATATATAGTGAGATCGAAAGGAATCAAGTACTATTTTAAGCTACATTAAAGCTATGCATAAACATGGCCTTTTTTTCCTGGACAAATTGTATGGTCTGTACATTCATTGAAGTTTCATGTGAGCGAAATGGAACTGTTTTCAAGCCAAGAATCGCTCAAACAAACTCCCAAAGAAGAAGCCTGTCTTGCCCCATCCACTGGACTCAGGTGTCTCAGCACTGCCTGTAGGGACTTTCTTCACATTAAGCATCATAGTGTGTCCAACTTCTTTACGGAGTGCATCGATAGTTTTCATATCTACAGGATTCCCAGAGGCGTCCCTTACATAGAAGACATTCATGGCTTTCTCCCCAACTGTAGTCACACCTGCTCTAGTAACTGTCAATCCATTCTCGCGCAAAATCCTAGTTACTTCAGACAGCAATCCCACTCTATCCCTTGCACACAGCTCAAAGCTCAGACCCTGCAATACATTCAACAAGGACCTTATACGTAGGATTTCAAATAGCATGGCTAAGGTTGAGTATACATTACAATCTTAAACCATGAATGCAATAAAAGAGAAAGTGGCACTGCTCGGCACAAGAAGAAACTAATTGAGGACATTTTATTGTAGTCATAGCTAAAACTTTAATAAAGCATGAAGTTAAAAATGGTAGTACTTATACATAGATCATATTAACAGTCATGAATATCTTTAGGATTGGTACAATTTGACAAGAAGCATAAATCAAGTTCCACCAAGTATAGGTTTCATCAGGAATTGTGAACCCATCAAGGATGGGGGCAGCGGAAGAGAAGCAGAGTTTCACAGTTAACAATGGTAAGTAGACTGGTCCTACCCTCAGATTATCCTAGATTTCTCAAAATCCTGATCCTAGCCTGGTTTAATGAACTCTAACTGATACCTTTTATTTGAAAGGATGCAATTGCTATTTTGGATGATTCGGATGTTCCAGTCTTAAGACTAGGAGAACAGAGGATGGTTGAGATAGTATAACACTATAAACCTTAACAACTTTTGGACACCTGGTTGAAGCAATTACTAGGTAATATGCATAAGCTTGTAAACTTTAACTGAGGAATGGAAGATTTCATCATTTAATCCATTGTTTATAGTGAGTATATTACAGCGACCTTCAACATGAATAAAATGCCCTTTATCTATATGTCCAATCAGCAGAACTAGATCACTTTCAGATAAATGTTGGACAAAAGGAACACCTAAGAAAATAATGGCACTACATAGATAAAACAAGTGGACAACATATGAACAAAATAGGTACCATACAGACAGCAACAGACTACAACATAGTTAGAGACATTGAAAACATAAAATACATAATAAAACACAACACTTTATGCTACTATATGAGCAAGAACTGAATGGAGGTTTTTGGGTTAGGTTTGGAACTGTCCCTTACCTCAGATACTCTTCGTTGAATTGCAGCTTCAAGACACTTGATAACCCTTTGCTTCTCTCCTTCAGTATCAAGTGTACAACCATCCATATGACGTATATAATACTCCTATTAATTCCCATAAAATGAATTTAATTAGTGACTGCACTCAAAATTCTTAAATCCAAGTGCTAGCCCTTGGATGAACCATTTCCTGAATTGCAACATTCTTTAGATTGAAAAGTGAGATAGTATACTTAAGAAACACTTTAGACAAAGAGAATATAGTGAGGCATTGATCCAAAGATGGTTGTTCATGTGTACCTGCAGTGCATAAGGGCCACTGGATGAGATGGAGGCATGAAAGACAACATACTGCATGTCAGTTAGTGTACAGACAATGTCGAACAACAGTTTTGGCCGATCTTTGCATCGAACATTCACCATTGAATACCCCTTGTCCTCACAGCGGTCAACTGTGATAACTGGCCGGAATGCAGATGCATTATCCTTCTCTTCTGTAACCCCACCATCTTCATAGTCCCTTGCAGCAAACATCATTTGGTGGAGACGGCGGTCCATATGGGTGAACCCTATGGAGAAACTGGTGCGAGCTGCTTTCCCGTCATCCTCACGCCCACGTAGGATGTTCTTGAGCTGCTCCTCCATTGCTGACAATCGTATTGGGTCTTCCACAGCACGACCTGTGGTGTCGTCGTTGACATAAAGAACACATGCTACATGCATGTTATGGGTCCATACTTCAGCAGCAACCACATTGCAGTGGAGGTTGGTGAGTATAGCCGAGATCTCTGATAAGAGACCTGGGCGATCCCAGCCAATGAGCTCAATGGCTGTATGATCACCAAGGGAGTGCACACCCACCCTCTTCCCTGTCCAAGCCTTCACCCCATTTGTCATCATGTGACCCTTTGGTCCTAGAGCCTACACAAGCAAAATCCCAGAAATTTACTCATCCACATGACATACCATGAACTAGTTAGTATTATTCATGACAATCAACAAAAATTGTGAATCATAGTGCAGAAAGTACAGCATACAGGTCTAGTAGGCCATTGCAACTGAGTTTCTCCTCAAAAGAAAGTAGGCCCATAGTTTTATTGATCCTTGAACTAACCAACTGGGTTTTTAGGATTTGAGATAGCAGGGCATTCTGCCACACAACCCGGACTCTGTCTAACTAATGATAGGCAGTATTAACCATCACTGGATCTATTTGAGATCAATAGGCTGCTTTCTGAGAGCATTCCATGCCACACCATTGAAAAGGATAGGCAGGACGGCTCAAACAGAATGCAGCCTTGAAGGGCATCTCCCAATTCTACTGATGAAGATTGCCTCATTATAAGTAAAGCTGATGATTTAATCACTCCTATGCCTTATCGGTACCCAACTAAACATAAAACTATTGGCCTAGACTCACTCATTTTACTGTAAGCAGATTCTGATTAACAATTCAAGGCTACACGCATGAGTATAGATCTCTTCTGTAAATCTTTGCAGCTAGAAGCAGCACTTGGCAAGGCTACTGCTGTTACCCTTGACCTCTGTATGTCAGCCTAGCCATACAGTTTTTCTTGTTAGTAGGACTTTCTATGTCCATATTATTTCCTTTGGCAACAAATCTAGCCCGAGACAAAATGCTGGCCACAAAGATCCTGAGTTAGCTCGTCAAATTTCATTTTTTACAGGAAAAATCTGAGAGGGATGTCTTTTGTCTTTGTTAGTCATATTCTAATTTCTCTAATCTAAATATTTTTTAACGACGGGTATCCAAGTCTTCGGCCTGACTAGTCCCACGGGTCCATAAAGACCCATAACCGCATGGACAGGGTTATACCGGGGTTGAATGAGAATCATTCAATTTTCACTGAAAGCAATGAAAAGTACTACACAGCTGTGTGAGTGGCCTCAAAGACGTAAGAGGAGTCTCTAATCTAAATACTTAATTGACCGATTTACTTGAAAAATAATGTCCCTTATCATTTTCTTTATATAGCAAATTGAAAGAGATAAGGAGAGGAAAACTTACATTCTCTATGTGTTCGAAGGTTCTATCATCTGTAACCTTATTTCCTTGCTGGTCAGTAACGTGAAACACTGTTGATCCAAATACCATGAATAAACATCAATTATATATATATATATATATATATATGTGTGTGTGTATGAGAGAGAGAGATCAGAGAGAGAGAGAGAGAGAGAGTTTTACGATATACCGTCCATAAACCATCCGCCATCGGAAGAGATGTAAGCTTTGGAGATAATGAGATCAAGATCTGTTAGAACTTGGACTACTTCCAGTAGTATTCCTGGCTTGTTCATGCTGTCTACCTGCAAAACCACTCGCACCCAGCCACCATATTAAACATATATTCGAATCATTTCATTTATACTAAAAAATGACTCAGCTTCATTTCACCATGGGTGAAATAGGACTTCCTTGACTATAGGCATTATGACCATCAATGACCAAGAGGAGGGTATTTAGAACTCGTCAATGGAGTTTGTTGATGGGACAATATTCTTTTTGCATAGTCAAATCATCAATGGCGAGAGAATTCTTTCTACTCCATGTGAAGAAAAACTTCTGCCTCAATAATTGTTACATGGTGCATAAGTCGAAATCTTATGGATAAATAGAACTCTTGATCCACTAGTCACATGTCAAGCTTCAAGCTTGCCGAAATTTCTACATGACAAGACATAATTTAAAAAATCCATTGTCATGGGAAAGTGCACATTATTTGATGGAACAACATAGGTGAGCACGGACATACATGAAATGCATGCTTTTATATATATATATATATATATATATAAAAGGAATTTGATTCAAATAGATTTTGAATATATATAAATATATATATATTTTATATGAATAATTTACCTTTCCTAGATTTGAATTTTGTTAATTAAAAAAAAAATTTAGGTAAGGATTGATAAACACAAAACAATTGGATTCTCTGCACTTGAAGGGGAAAAACGTGAAAACGGGTTCCGGATTGGTCCCAAGCTTCGGGCATGAACTAATTTAAAGCGCAACCTAAGGCTGATATGGATATTGGATAGGCATAGATATACGGATATTTTTGTCATTTGAAGATTAAAAGAGCCTTGGACTCTTAGGTATCCGGTGACTGGTCTTTGTCGGGACTAAATTACCATTGCAATACACATTTTAAAGGATGGGGATCCTCTCCTGAGTGGTGATCGCTCAAGTCTTGCCCATAGTTGGGCAATCAATATGTGTTCAAGCGCTGATTCAACAATTATGTTTCTACTGACCAGAATAGATGCACTACGCCGAGAGGCGTTGAATCAGCGCATGAACACATTTCCATTTGAACTAAGCCCAATCCACCCTAATCCAGCCCAACTAAATCCATGTTGGGTTTTCTAGCCCTAGCCCAGCCCCTTGGGTTAAACATCCAAACCCAAATGTGGAAAAATAGAATCTGGATCAGATATACGTACTAGAACAATCTCACACATCTCTGATACATGGATTTGAAATCTATTAAATGAAGAGAGAAAAAGTGAATTCTAAATCGATGAACTAGGGATATACGAGATTGTTCTCGTACATGAACTTGATCTGATCTCTAAAAAATAAGAAACGTCAATTTTTGGGGCCTAAATAGCACCCCTTCCCCAAGGACACCCTGTTGCATTATAAAATTAGAGAAAACGCATCCATTTTTTTTTTTTTTTTTCTTTCCATTGATACTAAAAAAAGAAAAGAAAAAAAAATTCTCTGACATCGTAAGAGACGCCGGCCGATCTGGATCGATATCAACAATGGTTAATACCGATTCTTTGTTGATCACGTATCAGTGTAAAGTATGGACAAAAGATAAATCATTAAAAAAAAAAAAAAAAAAACACTAATCTTTAAAGAAAAATGAGGGCAAAATCATCTGATACCAACTTATTGGGCCGATTCGAATCAATTCAGCTCTAGTAATTCCAATTAGACCCGTTTCTATATATATTGAGTCAATCGATTTAAGCTCCAAATTCAGGTGAGAGGCTGATTCCAACCAAAGTCTAAAACTGATGCCCGATCTTGTATAAATGATTCAAATCGGAATCAAATCGGAGACTAATCCGTACTACCTTTACTCATGATCCCAACTTTCCCATGAAGCCACGATAAAAAAAAAAAAAATGGTATCACTGAATCAGTAAGGATAAAAACTAATAAGGTAAAAAAAATAATTCTGATAGATTCAGCTCTTTTTTTTCAAAATCTAGTGGTAGGATATATTTAGATCTGATCCTAATTCGTGTTTTTAATAATTACACAGATTCAGATCCTATCTTGGAACGCTCAGTGCGGCATTTGATGGCTGAAAGAACTCTGGCACACATCCCTAGGTCCTCCCAGCTATTGGATGCATGGTTGACATCTCGGCTGGAGAGGATCCTAAGACTGCCCAAATTCAGATCCTAGTTATTTTAGGACAATGATCACCAGATTTGATGTTACATGTCAACTTTAGAGAACATGAGCAACAATGAGTTGATGTAATTTGAATCAATAGCGGATTATGAGGGATTTTACCTTAACCAGTGTGCAATCCCTACAAGTTGCATTGTCTATAGATACCCTGCATTAATATGAACCCAAGTGGAAAAAGAAAGAATGGTGCTTAAAGTTAGAACAAAAGAAATACAAGAATCCATGAACTGTAATAAGAAAGGTTCAAGATATCAAATGAAGAAAGAGTAAAGGGAGAACCAACCTAGGAGGATTTATGCGGAGGTTCAAGTTTTCATACTCGGGGTCGAAGTAGGGCCAGCAGACTCTATCCATCCAGACACACGTCTCTGTATCTTAGTTTCTTTTCTGCGACACCACACAATCCTTGTCTCTTGAGTAGTCTGTGAGGCAAAGGAGGGTTACTGAGGCACATATAAGGCTGGGCATAGATCATTCTAGGCTTCTACATAAAATTTGGGAGAGGGTTGGACAGGCCGCTAGCCGCTAGCCACTAGCCACTAGCTTTCTTGGAGTCAGCGGCTCAACCAATAGAAGGATTGGGATGGGAGGGGGGCATAGGGTCATTTCCAAAGAGAGAGAAAGTGAGTGACACAGACTGGGTCCCCTAGTAACGTGCCTGCATTTCCCCTTAAATTTTGAAGGCAGTTTTCTGCCACCGTGGAGGGTTCATTTATCATCCTAGGGTCTTGATTATACCCTCTACCCAAAATAGTACGAAGTTGAAAATATCTCTCCCACTATTCTCAACACCCATTGGAAGGTGCTGGCAATCTGACACCCATGAAGTCATGAACTAAGGAATTTCCATTCGTTGCGGGTGAACGGAAACTCAGTCATTAAATTTTAAACCCAATATCGACTATCTCCACGAATATTTCAAATTTCAAATTACAAATTCCCAAAGTGGATTCTTTCGCTGTCTTTTGTCGAAAAAATTAATGAAGATAAATAAGAGCATTCAATATGTGAATCATTCTCATTTCAGCACCAACAAATGATCGTGTGGCATAAAAAAGAAGAAGTGAAAAAGTGTTTATAGATGGCATCTTACTAGCCAATAGGACAAAAACAAATAGAAAAATCACAAAAGACGAGAAAAATATTTCTAACCTCATAGATAAATATTAATCCTAAGGAAATAAGTTGTGATATCAAAAATCAGAGTCGTCAAAAAATCTTTGGCAAATATTAAAAGGAAAAAAAAAAACCCAATTAATAAGTAAATGGAATTTTTTTTTTCATTGAAAAGATATGCATAGATATTCATGAACTTTATATATATTCAAGATAAATTTTTATTTTTTTTCGTAGGATATATTCACAATAAATTAGAATAACAAAAAACCATAAAAGGTATGTGCTATGGGCAAAAATCATCTTTCTCCATTTATGCTTTTAATATTAATGAACATTTGTTATAATGAATAAAAATGAGGGTAAAATGATAATTCAACATCATGTCTTAAAATCAACTTTCTTTCCCTTTCTTCCCCTTTCTTCCGAGTGCAACCATTTTCTGTCTATTGGTAACCAAACAAAGTTTATTTATAATCCATAACAAATTATTGTAAATGGTTTTTCATAAATAAGAAATCAAAATAATTAAAAACCATGTAGAAAGCCTTGCTAAGGGTGTGAATTGCAACCCGAAATCGAATTGAACAATTCGGTGAAATCAATAGACTATTTACTATAATTTGTTCAATTTTAATTTTAAGAACCGAAATTATTTATTTATTTTACAGATTTATTTTGGTTTTAAGAAACATAACCATTTAACCATTGATTCTGAACCATTAGAACTGGTATGCTATTGAACCAATTAGACATACTAAATTATGTTTAAAAATCGGATAATTCTGGCATTCTGTATACGTTCTCTAATGTTTTGTAATGGATTTGAATCATGTACATTATTTCAAACCTTTTATTTTATTTTTATCTTAAGTCTCAATTTGGACGCAGAAACCGTGGTTCAAGCCCAACAACATGAGATTTTTTTTTATTGAGCTCAAAAAATTATATTCATAGCTAATATGAACCAAAACTGATTAGAAGAAAAAAAAAAAAAAAAAAAAAAAAACCAGAATCATAAGAATTATTTAACCAGAACCTTTATTATTTGACTTTCATTTGGGTTATTGGAACCATTTAATAAACGATTGAAATTTTTGCTTTCAACCCTTTATACTTTGAACCGAATCAATTAACACTCTTACATTTTACTGGGTGTGACTTACGTTGGACTCCAACATCATCACTCAGTGGTTCCAAGATGCCACCAGATCTAATTATAGATTTTGTTTATCCTGTTTCCTTGGGTCCTATAATTGACCTAAACTGGTGAAGCTTTACCTTCCGAATCTGCCACACCATAGTTCATATGTGAGTCTATTCAATAGTGGAGCCCACCCATCAACTAGCAAAATTTTAGCCCAAAGGAAGTGATGGGAAAACCGCAGAAAGGTGATCCATTAATAAAGTTCTGGATCAGTCAAAAGGAAAACGAATATAAGAATATAATTACATCTTCATAACTTTGAAGCACTTGCTCTATAGTCCATACTTATTCTTCGCTGAATGAAATGGACCCAATATCATTAAAAAGGCATATTTAGTCTCCGAGACTATCGCCACTGTGGGTTTCATGAGGATCATAATGTATGTAATCTTATATCTTTATTTTGTAAGGGATTATTTTCTCGATTCAAACGTACGATTACTTATTTACAATAAAATAACCTTATTATTGTACCAAGTTTCACCCTCTAGACCATAAATCGAAGATAAAGAAAGAAAGAAAGAGGAAGAGGGAGAAGTACCGTAGTCTGCGGAGAGTAGATTGAGTTACAGGAGGCAGGAGGCTAGGAGCAGTCGAATCAACGCTCCTAACCAATCTCTTAAATGTGCTTATTACATGATGAACACTATATCCTGCAACAAAAAGGAAACCAGTGCACAAAAAGTTGCTTTAGCATGTGGTTCCAATATAGGCGGCTGCATAATATAATTTTAACCATAAAGAAAGAGACAAGATAGATATGCCACTTGTACTTCCAAACCATGTGTTTTCTGATTTCAACGCACCATGGGCCTTCCGGTAACCAAACCTTTTAGAAATGGACAACTAGGAAATGGCCACTATTGGGTTAGGCCAACTGGGCTGAATCTCACTCACCTAGTCCAGCCAAGACAATATTATTCGGTGTGGCGCGCAATGCATCCGACGGTTGGGTAGCACTTGTGTCGAATGCATATTGGAGAGGATCTCTCTCACCACCTGACACGTTCATAGCCGAACTACTATTTTGGGCAACCTGGATCCTCTCCAGCATGCTTGATGCTGCCAAATGTCAAATGCGCATTGGTCGCTCTGGAAGAGATCACCTTTGGCTTAGGTACTTGAATATTAGGGGATTAAGAATTTTAGCACAGCTTTTAAGGAATATTTGAAGAAAAGAATTTTAGAAGGAGAGGAAGAGAAGCAGCCAAAGCTAGATAACATTAGTGGTCGCATATGCTTAAAAGAGCCTAGGTTGTGACTGGAACTAAACACCACTTGAGATTAGTTTGATTAATTCATCATGAGCAACATAATTAAAACTTAAAAAATAATTTGATGTATTCTTACCCAAGTAATCAAAAGGTTCAAGTCTAATCCGTCCTTTATTCTTGATCAATCATGACCGTCTATTCAGTATTCCATGGGGCCCCTTTCACTCAATTAGATAGTCAACAGCTAAAAGTTCACAATCTATACTGATTTCCAGAGTTTACAGTCTAGTAGGAAGAGATTTGGCCTGGAGAAGAGAAAAACTGAGTTTCGAAGCTAGACAAGAGGAGAGGAATTTTGATGGAATCTTTCAGGGAAACAGTGCCAATGCCCTGTCTGTGTCTCAGAGAAGATCACAGACGAGACAGCGACGAGGAAGGTTGTCTTTAAGACTCGAATTTATTGTTCAATACAATGTCTGAACCATTAAAGACATTAATTTTCTGGAAGAGAGAACAAAGAATGTGAAATTCAGATTGTAAACAGGAGAAAACATGAATTTGATAAGACACTTCTTGTTTCAAAATTTTATGACATTTCTTAGAGATAACAAAACTTTGTGAGACAATTAGTCATCAATTCTGCAGATTTATCGACTCTGCAAATTTGGAAGCTTTACTATCGGAACTAATATCCAAAGGAGGGGGAAAAATCAGATTTCTTGCAGGATGACCACGAGAAACCGAGTAGAATCTCAGAAGAGGAAAATGAAATTGCTCAAAGCAGATAAGAACAGAGAAGACAAACGAACTCAAAATCAACCACTTAATCTATCAAATTTCTCAACTATGCGGAAGGTGAAATCTCAAAACCACAAAAACTCTTCAATCTGAAACAAAAAACCACCAGTAGAGCTACGGAAACGAAGAAAACCACAAAATCCTTCTATCTCCTCTAGAAACGAAGGATTCCACGAAAAGCTGAACTTCTAAAGCTGAAAGGAAGAGGAAAGAAACTAACCATTAAGGCTTTGACCTAGCATCGATCGATCACTACTCCCGAATCCTCGACGATAGTTTATGAAGATTTCACTTTAGAATTGGTTTGAGGCGTAATTCAGCTTTCGACGTCGGAAGAACACTTGCAGAGAAGAACATGGTCTTCAGAGAAGAGCTTTAAAAAGGGAAATAAAATCTAAAATAAACAATTAAAAAAAGAGGCGCTAACACAAGTGATGACTCGATACGATGTGGGAAGGCCTTTAAATAATTCACGGCCGAAATTAAAAGAACCAAAAATTAAAATAAGGAAAAAGAAATTTCTTTTCTGGTTTTTTCGTAATTTTATAAGTAGCCATGACACGGCGAACTAACGCCTGAGTCACTCTGTGAACACTTGTAGAAAATACAGATTCTGATATCTCTGCTTCAGGTTTTGTCGTTCTCATTGTCTTGAATGGTTTCTCGATCCCATACAGCTGGGCTCACGTAAGCCCTGCCCTTTCGAGAACTGTTCGGTTAAGAGTTGGGGACACAGTGTCGGACCATAGACAGATTCTTCGGAGTGAATTTACGAAGATACCCATGATTTATATTGACTAAAATAACCCTAATTTTGAATCACAATGATGTGGTGATGAGTGGAAGTTAAAAAATAACCAACTGTGGAAGGTGGAAGACGATGACGTGGTGAAGAGGGGGATGAATAGTGCTCTTCTCGGTTGCACAAAGCACAAGTGCCCTTATGAAATTATAGTATTCTTTAGTGCCCTTATGATTGATTGGTGGTGGTGGACTGGTGGTGATGATTTTTTCTTTTTTTTGTCCGAAAAAAAAAGTTATAATATTTAAAAAAAAAAAAATTGTGTGATAAGTATCTTTAGCCTTTAGGATAAAATTTAGTAGGAATGAAATGATCACCCAACCTCTCATTGGGATGCGTATCCTTACGTTTGGGCATAAGAGGCTCCCTCGGCAAAAAACATCGACCCATATATTTTATAAGAAGGTTTTTATCGGTCAAGGTTAAAGGAAAAGTATAACCATTTGGGGTCATTATTAAATATGTGAATTTAAAACCAAAATTGTTTATTGAAATCGAATCGAATCATCTACATCGAAATCATAAAACCGTTTATTAGATGATTCGTTTTGGTTTTAAAATTGAAACCATGATTCGATTTTGATTTTAAAGTTTAAACCATTGGTAAACCATTTAAATGAACTGTTAAACCGATTGACATATAAATAATAAGTTTGAGTCATTCAATACCCATTAAGTTTCTATATATTTTAATAAAAAAAATTAAGTTTATATTAAAAATAGAGGAAATTAAATTCCCCTATGTTAGAGAAAACACCAACAAATACGAAAAATAAACCAAAACAGATCCACACAACACAGAGATTTAACGAGTTTCACACACCGATATAGTGTGCTAAGTCCTCGGATGAAGAAGAAGATGTTTCATTATGTAGAAGAGAGATTACACCCAAGCAACGGCGAGAAAACTCACTCTGAAACCCTAGCTCGAAAAAACCCCCAAATAACAATAATTTTCTCAACAAGACGATAGTACATTATATACTCCTCCAAGTCATGGGTCGATCTATCAGGTCGCGGTCGATCGGGTCAAACCATATGTGGGGGAAATTGCTATTAGGCTAAGGGAGGGGAATACAATTTCCTCAAAAAACTATTAAAAAGAAAGCATATAATAATAAATAATTTAATTCAATTTTATAATTTACATCTATTTCATTAAAAATTTTAAAGATAAAGAAGTTGTCTGGATAAAAAATTAGAATACATAAGAAAACCATTTATAAATGGTTTCAATTTTAATATATGAAACCGTTTATTAAACTATTCGATTTTAGTTTTACCTAAAAAATCTTACACTAAACCGAATTAAATCATCTAAATCCAACGGATTAACTTCCTTAGTCATATTACTCTATTATTTACTAGACGATAATGCCCTCCTAATTGTTTCTGATACATATTCCTAGACACCAAACCCATGAATAAGGGATTCTTTGTTCACTATGGTTGAAGGGAAACTACCTTCCTCCAACCCCTCATCAACCTGGTGTATTGTGGTTGGGTGACATATAGGTAGACCAGCTTGGCCATCTTCGATTGGAACCAGTTGAGCTTGTCAATCAAGGTACAAGCCCCATGCTGAGGGGGATCGTTCAGTGGCCTCAGGGTGGTTGATCTCAGGAGAGATCTTGACTCTAGGCTGGTCTAGGCCGATGGATGAGACTACTTTTCCTCTTCTTTTCTTCCCCAGTAGTACAAGTGTTGCTCGCCAATGACAGCCTCTTCTTCTGCAACTTCCACTGTTTCTTCCTCTCCATCTCTACCTCCCACGCTGACGTAGCGCCACCTCCACCACTCCTCTCTCTCTCTCTCTCTCAAAAATTTTACTATGGGAAGGATCTCAGTGAAAACGTCAACGAAAATGTCAACCAACGTTATCTTCAGTGGCGCTAAAAGACGACACTATAAAAATGAGGGAGATAGATATGTTGTCAATATATGATAAGTTAATGGACAACATCAACGGAGACACATGATGGGGTATCATAAAAGAGAGATAGAGGGTTATTTTATAAAGAGGAAGAGAGAGATAGACACAATAGGTGCTAGCTTCTTATATACTGATGGCATATCCAACATTTTTCCCTATGAAAAACATAACATAAAAAAACTCTTGGTAGAAACTTTTGTTACACTTTTTTCTCATATTACTAGAATTCACAATAGACCTTGTAGGTAGGATTATCAATTACGAGCCCAAATTAGTAGGCTTGACCTAACTCTGACCATTTAGAACTTGATCAGGCTAGTCCAATTATTAAACATGTCAATATGCAGCTCAACACATTTGTTAATAGGTTGTTCCTGGTGCAAGGGTGCTAACAAGACTCATTCTAAATACATATTAGATTATTATAATTATATGGTAATATTGGATTAGTACACATAGAACAATAATTATAAGAAACATATAATAATATTGTAATTGATTAATTTAATCTTGTTAAACTGAGTTTGATGGGCGAATACATTAAATGATAAAAAAAATAAATCATTTTCTGAGAGAAGGTTCCATAAAAGATAGTGTGGCCGTTGCACCAATACGGGGATCAATAGGAAAACATGCAGAAGAATCAATAGTGACAATTTTCATTTTTATGGGGGCGGGATGATCATTTTTTCTGTCCTTATGTCTTAGTGTGAAAGTCACACTGCCTTCTAGGGGTTTTTTCTTTTTCTTATTATAAAAATATAAAAATTTCAAATAAAATCTATTAGTAACAAACGGAATTCAAAGAGTGATCGACCAAGATCAAATTTCTTATGAGCTTGAACTACTACTTTAATATATAATGGAAAATAATAAAACATTAAATAAGGTGATGGGAAGAGTGGAAATGGTAGAAATATGAACCAAGATTTCTAGAAGAATCCCTTGACCATGGTTATCGCGATATGATCAAATGGTAGCTATTTTCGATCTATAAGAGATTAGAGTTTGTTGGCAATACAAGAGCCTCATCGTAATAAAATCACATCACCATTGGACTGGGACTCTTCCATCCTCACCATTGAAAAAAAAAAATTTTATCTAAAAATATAATAAAACTTATATGAAAGTTATACTTTACTATTTGATGGCGGTAAACAATTCGGAATAGAGGATCTTTGCACAGAGACAAACCAACCTTGGTGAATGGTATCACACTATCATCTATCTTATCGTTTCCAAGCTACAACCACTAAAGATTCCATATGACATGGGTTTAATATACCCTTTACACGAAAATCATGGCAAAAGGTGCTAATTGACAGGTCCTTCTCAACCAAACATGAATTGGGATTTTCCTGTTAGGTCAGGTTGTTAGAGAAAACTAGAGCGTCTATCTTCAAATAGAAAGGATCAAGAGAATAATTTAGAGCTTTTGTAGATGTTGGGAGAATAATCCCACATTAGTTATTCCTGAAATTATTCTTCGTCTCATACGATTGTGAATTTTTCTTCACCCCAATGGTTCAAAAACACCCAATGGTTCAAGTTTTTGAGTTAAATATTTGCATGGTATCAAGGTAAGTCGATCTTGTCTTTTTCCCATTTGGTCATCTATCAAATCGTTAATTTATATGTAGTTTTGCCCTACCTACATGAGAGGGAAAATATTGATCCCTAAAATCTTTTGTTTTCTCGTATACCTATGCTATGTACCCCCTCCATCCAATAGTTTGAGATTTTGAATAGAATATTTGCAAGTGGAATGATATAGGGTTGGTATTAATAGACCAATTTTTAAATAAAATGGATTGAAAAAAATATAAGTAAGTTATTCCTATTCTTTTACGCTTTTATACAATCTCTCTTTGTTTACTATACGAAATGAAGCAGCGGCTAGCACACTAAGATCGATCAACTACTTGGATAACGCGAAGCCTTTCTTTTTCAGTCGTGTGTCTTAATAAGTTAAGTTGATTTCGATTCATGAGGTTGTTCTTTGCTGCATTGTTGTTTTCACTCCCCACTCTCCACCATCGAGTTTATTGGATTGATTTTTATTATAAATTTGTATTTCTGTTTTTATAAACATCAGATCTGTTTTTCCAATGATCAACCCTTTTTTTTTCATCCAATATATTTCAAAATAAAACAAGCAAACAAACGGATATCACATACATGTTCTATTTATGAAAAAAAAAAAAAAATGATCTGTTAAAAGAGGTCATAGAGACCCAAGAGTCTCACTATGTCCATCAATATAATATCGTCTCAACATTAGACCACTTTATGATTGATCATACTAGCTAGATGGTCTATGGTTGAAAATGATTTGTTAAAAGAAAGAACATAATTTATTGGATTACCTTTGAAACATAAAAGTGGCTTTAAGCAGTTTGATTTCATAAATTCCTTCCCAACTTCCAGTACAAGCAGCACCTTTGAAACAAGAAGAATGTAGAGCTAATAATTTAGAGTGTGCCTATAAATTCTATATTCTTGGCATGCAACAATCCAAAAAGGCTAATAGCATCTTGTAAGGCAGGCCATTATGGTTCCACACTTTCACTCTCCCACTCCCCACTAGAGGTAGAGATATATATTTTCTTATTTGATGCAAGATCCACACATCAAAAAGGAACGATCGCCTGCTGGTCAAACAAGGGACCCATGAGGGGCTAATAAGGAAGTCACTTCACGACACTCGTTATTAATTACTAACTTAATCTTACTATATTTCAAGAAAGTGGGAAAGTAGAAGGGTCAACCCAGCAATCTTCCTTAGACTTGCATTAGAGCTCAATTATCTAGCTATTTGCCACGCACTGAGCTAGAAGCTCATCCCCGTGACTAAGATGTTCAAGGAGTTCAATGTTGGAGCATTTGAAGAACCTGCCACAAGATGACAAATGTGAGACAGCACATATTAATTCGAATATGAGTAGTACGATGTGGATGTTAAGCTCCTTAGCTTAAATTTGCCTAGTGTCACGACAAGAAAGTAGGTAAATATATCCTACGTGTGTACCAGTCTCTTACTTAAGTTGTTCACTGACGCCCACTATACCGCTTAGCTAGTGAGATTTCTTCAAGTTCCCGCAATGTATCAATCGATCTTATAGGATTGAAGCGAAAACAAAAGATTGAATCAAGACACAGGATGGATAGAAAGCCTGGCTTCACCGAGCAATTCTGTCCCTTTCCAAAGGTCTTGACAAGCCTCGCTGGTTAACCATTGGCCCCACCTGCTTGTCCTTCCTATTGGAAGCTTCAACAAGATTTTTAATGACAATTTTTTTTTTACCATGTATTTTTTTAGCTACAATTAAACTTTATCGACTGTGTTCCCCATGCCTAGAAACATAACCTTACATTTTTAGGGAGTTGGGGCATCTTTTGAAAGCCCTTGAAAACAAAGGGCTTTGTTTAGGCGAGACCTAGATTGGTAGCATTCTTTCTCCTATTAAACTAAATGAAGTACATAATCTCACTTCTACTTATTAATTAGGAAACTAATTACTTTAATAATATATAATAAAGAAATAATTGAACAATTAAAAAAAGTCAGTTCCAGAATAAAATGTAGTTAATTCACAAAGTTCAACTACAACAAAGATAAGGATAAATAATTAGAAAGAGAATTAGTGCAAATAATTACTTGTAGAATGGGGACCTAATTAAGTAGAGGTGCTCAAAGTGGTGCAGTGGGCCGGATCTGCTTTTGTAGTGGCTTTGGCCAAGATTTTTTTTTTTGGTGTTCCTTTAATATACTTCTAAGATCTAACTCAGCCTTGATCAAAGACAAAAGGATTCATAAATAAAGGAACCACGTTTCCTAAATAGCCGGAGCTTGGTTCGGTAATGCTCCCACCTTTTGAGCCATCGATAAAGCATACACAACCCAAAAGCAGCTTTACTTGTGATGATGTTAATGACTGCTAAGATCCAAAATAAAGGGGGGGGGGGGGGGGGGGGGAGGAGGTGGAACCAACAAAGAGTTAGAACTTACAAGTATATTAAAGGTTAGGTATATGGACCTTTTTTTATGGATAGCATGGGTTGTGTGTATATTTGGAGAATCAGGTTTTTCTATTTGATTTTTTTTTTTTTAATATCTTCATTTTTTTTCTCCCTTCAAGTAAGGATTGATTAAGATTATGGTAAAAGAATCAATCATATGATGAGAGTAGTAGCACTATATAGGCTATAAGTTTATGATAAACTAAGACACCCTTACTTCTCTTGAAGATGACATAAAAAATTTAAATTGAACGTTATTTTTCAAAATTTTAATAAATTTTAGTAATATAATTTTATATTTTTTCTTATGCAAGTATACTGTTTTTAAAACAAATACAATGAACCTTTTTTTCTACATAAAATTTTCCTGCATTCATAGAGGACAATTCACCAACTATTCTAGGGTTCATAAACCCAGATAGGGTTTTAGTGTATATTCTCAAAATAATCTCCTCATACCCTCTGCACGATCCCCATTCATTGAAACAAATAGAGATTTATTGTTCCCCATCTTTGAACCCTCTTTATAAAGTAGAGTCCATTTTGGTCTCAGATTTTTTTTTAATGGTCTTGAGGGTTTCGTCTAAAAACTTGAAAGATACTTTTATAAAATAATCCTACGTTGAGTAAATTTGGGATGTTATCGTAAAATCATTTGGTTCTTTATTTAAAACACTTAAAACCTTCAGATTGGATGATTCAATAACATTGCAAAAAAAAAAAATTAAGTTAATATTTCAAGGCATGGTTTCTTAAGAAGCACACTACCATGTATATTTTAGACAAGGCAAATTATTATTGTCATCACAAAAGTCCGTTATATTTTTTAATATCATAAATTATATATTCTACATAGACAAATGATATGTCTATTTGGATCATCACTAAATAGAGAAGTCATATTCTAGATTAGTCATATGTCAAAATATTAGAAATTAATTCAAAAAATATTTCCTTTGTATTGGCACACATCTTGCATATGTCCATGCATATGTACCCGTACTCTAGAGATTTTCGTGCATTTTCTCAAATCTTTGTACAAGCAAATGATTTAGATTAAGAAAAAAAAAAATGCATAAAAGTGGATATCTCATATCTATCTTGTGATTTCAGAAAACATCACCTTCTAGTGTTATTTAAATAATTAAAATTAGACGATTTAGATTAAAAAAAGACATAAAATAGGATTCTACATATTTTTTTATCAATGTAAAATATAAAAAAAAATTATGTAAGAAAACTTTACCATGAAACAAACAAGACCTAAAGTAAAAAATTTCATCCTAAAATCACTTCCTTTTCCGAATAGTTGAGCATAAATATCAGTTGTAAGAATTAAAGAAATGTTTCTTGCAAAAAAAAAAAAAATGTTTCTCATAAGAATCACACTATTAAATCTTAAAAGAAAAAAAAAAAAAAAAGGTGACCAAATATCTTAATAGAATAAGTCAAGATTAAAAGGTGGGAACTGGGAATACCTAATTAGAAGGCAATTAAAATATATAAATAAATAAAATAGTGCGGAGACCACAAGTGCAAAGCAAGCAAGTTGCAAAGATTCCAGAGATTCCATATTTGTGTTTCGGGCCCTTTGGTGGGTGGTGGCGGTTGTGGTGCTGTTGGATTCATTGAATCTCCACCATACAAACCTAGCTTCCATTTGAAAAATCTAAGTAGGTCCCACAAGCTTAGTCAGCTTCTTTCCATTTTTTTCCACGCGATTTCCTGCGGTGTCACAATGATTTGTCGTTTTCTGTAAAGATGATAACGTACAACGTCATACACGGACGTAGTGTACGAGCAGGCATGGCCCCACTCCAGCTTTTCTGATTGGAAATTGGGATTTATTGCAAACTAATGGCGATTGAGTAGAACGGTGTTCACCAAACAGCATCCTTTGAAACCATTGGATTGAAATATTTAGCATCTTCCTAAAAAGGCAGAATGGGCCCCACCAACATGAAACCAATGAGAATGCACAAAAACATCAGCAAGGGTGAGATTTTCACATTTTATGAAGAGCGGGTCACGTTGCTTTTCACATTTTTTTTTTTTCTTATGCTTATATTTAAATGGGCAAGTTAATCCTATCCGCGTGTGTGGCCATTGTGCTAGTGATATGCCAATGGGAAAACGCATGGAGGCAGGTTGGGGGTGGTATGGTTTTTTTTTTGGGAAAATTACGTGATTACCCACTATTGGGTTTTCTTTTACAGAAATACCTACATTGGGTTTGACTCAACAGATTTATCCAAAAAAACTTTGTGTTTTACAAAAATGACCAAAACAGTGACAATCGTACATACGCCTACGAATTGGATATGTACATCTTCCAATCGGTAAAAAAATCCCTGATTTTCATTCTATACTTTTGTACAATCGGCTCTTTAACTTCCGATGTTCAGCTTCAATCTGGGCACTAACCCGATCAAATCTCCGAATTATTACAGACGCCTTCAAACCTCCGTCATTGATGGATCCTTCCACCATTCGATACCCAATCTCTTTCCCCTTCTCATTATCCATCACCGCAACTGTTGTAGGCCCTGTGCCACTAATTGTACACCCGAATGCTCCCGCATCGATTGCAACCTTCCTCACAGCTTCCATATCCCAGGAATCAGAGGTGCTTGTTTCGGCTCCGCAATGTTATCCGACGACAATGCAGACCCCAATACTTTCAAATCCCCCTGCAACACAGACGCCCCAAGCACCCCTGCTTGGCTACAATTCCGTATATGATGTGACATCTCAATCTATGTTGGTAACACATCCCTCATCTTCTTCTCTGAGCTTCAAATTCAGGAGTGACGAGAACAAAAGACAGCTCCTTACTAAACGGAAAACTCAGTCGGATCAAATCAAGCAGCTCGTAGCACCCATGATCGCTCGTGCTATGTTATCGGCATGGTAATCTGAGACCTTAGCCTCCGATTCCAACCCTGCGACAACAAGGTCTGAGCTGGACAATTTCCGACCAAAAATCAGCCACAACTGTAGTGGCGGCACTTGCATGCGCTGGATCTGAGACCGCTCCCTAAAGGTAATCCTTTCTCAAGAGAGAGCGATAGACCAACCGATCGTGTCCCAAGCATTTTCATGGCGGAGATCACCCCAACTCCGGCTCAATTTAAGAGCGGATCTTTGTTGAGCCTTGATGAACTATCTCGGACGCTATTAATGGAAGAGATTGAGATCTCACCTAGACGAATGTCTGAATCAACTCATAGAGATGCGCTCAATGATGGAAGTAGCATAAAATGGAAATAAAAAAAAAATTTTACCAATGGGAAGATGATACATGCCTAACTTGTAGACATACTAGAGAAGGTGTACGGTTGTCACTGTTTTGGTCATTTTTGTAATACACAAAGTCTTTTTGGTTAAATCTGTTGAGTCAAACCCAACGTGGGTATTTCTGTAAAACTAAACCCAATACTGGTTAATCAGGTAATTTTCCCTTTTTTTTTTGCACTTGCTATGAGTGGGCATACTTCTTTTCTCCGATTTAAATCAAATCTGGCTCTTATCTTTAGTGTTTATCACCCAGGTCTTACCCATAGTTACCTGATCGAGCGCCATATGATGAGGCGATGATCCAATGTTTTGAGAGAGGCACAGAGAATGAGACATCAAGAACCATTGGATCATTACCTTGTCACATGACGCTCAATTAGGTAACTATTGGTAAGACATGGGCGATGGATGTTAAGGAGAAGAGTTGAACCCATTTAATCTAGGGCAAATGATTATTGCTTGATTGTGTAATCTCCTATCTACGGGTCAATGAGAATGCACATCATAGCATCCATATAGATGAAATTTTTTATTTCACTAAAAACATAGTGGTAACTCATCATATCTGGGAGCATCATTGTTGATCTTTTATCTTAGAATCAGATTTGATGATGTAAAAGCGGTCTTTTCGTATGGATACATGGAATTTTTTATTTATTAATTTTGGGATTGGGGGGGGGGGGGGGGTTTGAAATATTGGGAACGAGATCGTATCCTGGGCTGGCGTTGGCAAAGTCATAAAAAGGATCAAAACACACCACGAACCAGAAGAAGCAATGACTTAATAATTACCCCATCAAGGATTAATTAGGGGTGTCGATCGGTTTGGTTTGAGTTGGTTTGGGTATGAAAACATTGAAACTGAAATCAAAACTAGGAAATTTTGGTTTTGATTTCATTCGGTTTGATTTTAAATTTCTTGTATCAACCTGTAATTAGATTGGTTTTGATTTTGGTCTGATTTAGATTTATAATTTGTTATGCAAATTTAAACAGGATTATGAAAAAAAACTGTAATTTTTTTTTTTAATAATAAGCTTTGGGTAGATTTTGGGTTTTATACCAATTTTGGTTTGGTTTTGAATTCATTCCATTCTCAGTGTGGTTCGATGTGATTTTGAGGTCACAATGTCTGAAACCAAACCAGCTCAATGAGACTTTTGGTTTAGTTTGATCCGGGCTATTTCCAGGTTGATCTGGTTGCTTTATCAGTTTCGATTAGGTTTTGACACCCCTAAAGGACATGGATTAATGTATTAGGTCATATCATCACTTTGTTTCAGCATAATTGTGATTATAGTTTTAAAAATTATATCCAATCAATATTGGCTAGGACCGATCCAATAACGATGTAGTTGTATAATCTAAGGGTAAAAGGTTCAAAATTGATTTATAATTAAAAAAAAAAAAAAAAAAAAAAAAAAAAAAAAAAAAAAGGAAGAAGAAGAATCCATTAGATCCAACCCAATTCTGAACGATCAGTTGCGATTGAGATCAGTCTCAAGTTTTAAAAATTTGATTATCATTTTTTTTTTTTTGGATACTAAGTTCGATACTGATATGTATGCTTAGCATCAATAAAAAATGTGGTGTTTTCTAGAAATTTTTACCGATTCAAGCCTCTCAAAGTCAGAAATCATAATTGAACATTAGATGGGAAACCCATCCCCTAATTTAACAGTGTGTTAATTTTAAATTCCCCATTATATGATCTTCGAGTTAAGATTTATATATCTTCTGTATTTTGAGAAAAAAAATTGTTACTATCCTAAGGCATTGTTTGATAATGTTTTTGTTGTTTCTGGGTTTAGAAATAGCAGAAATGACTTTTCACGTTTTTTGAAAAAAAATTGGATTTTTTGGTGTTTGTTAAATTTATTTCTTGAAATATTTTTTGCAGACATAAATGCCACTAAGTTCCTGTTACCCGGGCTTATAGCCAAGAAAATGTAATAATTCATTCTCCCTTTGAGTTCACAAATACTCTCTTTGGTTTTTGTATTTTCTAAACTATCCTTCAATATTCC
Organism: Macadamia integrifolia; assembly: GCF_013358625.1. NCBI lineage: Eukaryota > Viridiplantae > Streptophyta > Magnoliopsida > Proteales > Proteaceae > Macadamia > Macadamia integrifolia. The sequence goes on from NC_056558.1 coordinate 15,186,255, forward strand.
ATTTCTTTGATTGCAAGCCCTTATAGCAGAAATTTTGCTGCTACCCCAAATTTCATCTTATATTTTATAATATGAAACTAAAGTTGCTCTAAATTTGGGTTTGCTCTTTGGACCAGCGGTTCAAATCCCTCCACATCCCATCTTTCTATATATAGTAATTACATGGTAGTAGAAACTGTAAAAGTTGAATTTTCATTAGCGTTTTGCAGTTTTTAAAGTTTTCTATTTTTTTTTCTTTTTTTATGTCGAATATGAAACTGAGTTGACTAAATGAATAGATGGTGATATGAACAACAAATTCACAAAACATAAATAAAAATGCCATGTGGAACATATTTGGGGAGTTATTTGGGGCAGCCATAACTCCGTGACCAAGTAAGGAAACAAAGTCAAGAATTTAAAATCTTAATCTAGACCATGGAAAACATGTGACCATGCAATTCTAAACCATGATCTAGAATTTCTTTTAAAATTTAGACAAACAAAACTAAATATTCTTTTGGGCAGGAACAATATAAGGCAGATCCACTTAAAAAGATAGCATATGCCAAATAATCTCATAATCAATAGTATCAAATGATTCTTTTGCTATTATCTTTTATGTTTTTTATATATACAAATATTTTAATCAATAAAAATAAATGAAAATACCATGTTAGGAGAATCTTTTCATGGTAACCATTTTTTAATTTAGATTATATTTGGTATGTATTCTTAGAATATATTCTTGGTCGGTAATACATTTTAAGAAATCACATCAAACACAACATTTGTCTTATATTCATGGTCTTAAACATTTAAACCCAATATTCATTCAACATATATTTGTATTCTTATTTTTCAACCTCAACATTTCGCAGGTCCGGACACTCCACCCTTTGAGATCTCAAACTCTAAATCATAGTTAAAAAGAGTGAATTGTATAACTATACTTTGAAATCCTTTGGAATCGTACAATAAACATTTTAAAATTAAGGTTGTGCTTGGTATGATTTATTTTAATGCATCATCAACTTAGAATATATCCCAAGAATACATAGCAAATGCAAGAAGGAGAAACTTTAGGTTTAATTCAATTTGCAAATTTTAAGAAATGATCAAAATTTGGTGAAAAAGGAAAAGAAAAAGGGGAAAAAAAAGGCATCCAGCCGCTGAAATATATGCCTTCCCCATCTCTATGTCCTCTTTTTTCTTCTATTCAATTTTGTGACCATTTCTATGGGACGATTTGTGACTCATCGAAATCGACTTACCCTGTCACATCCCATTCATACAGAATCGGACCGGTGATCGGATTAACTCCGGTTAACCCAAACCTGTTAGGATCATCTCATACAGTACCCAACCACAGCATACCCACATCTAAGATAAACGTTCAAAAGTTCAGCGAAATACTTAATTTACCTGTAAATACCCCCAATATACTTGATACCCAAATTATAGTATATAGATAAATACACGTGGGCCCGCATGCATGATATTTACACAAAAGAATAACAATTTATGTATCAAGTACACAAAAAGGGAGGTCATTAAAATAATCAAAAAGTAAAATTATGTACAACGTCATTACTGCGATCTCGCAGCACAGCCCTCGCACGTGCAATCAGCACCGTGCTCATACTCCTCGGGGACCCACCAATCCTCATCGAGAAACTCAACTGTGGGGCCCGACCCTTGATCTTCAGGCTGGTGACCTGTAAAATCATCTAAAAGATGTGCGCACGTGGGATGAACTTACTAGCTCAGTAAGTGAAAAGAAGGACTACACAACAATCCACAAAACAATCATATCCATATGCACTATATGCTATACAATTCATTTTAAATCTCATTCGCCTAAACAACATTAATAAATCTTTGGTTTTGTGCTACTACAATCACAGTGCGTGTATGCCCCAGGTACGAGCCGTGAACTCCATCCCTCGATATGCCCATAGGGTTGTCGGAGAAGGCCCACCGTGAGTACTCGAAAAAGTAAAGCATGCCGACCACAGGCTCTCAACATAAAAGTAAATGACAGAAAGTAAAGGTGCTAACTTCAGCAATTTAAAAGCAGTACGATTGGCCCTCTTGAATATACCACTGAGGTTGCCGACTATCCTAATGACCAGTCAGGCGTATGTCTAACCGCCATAGTGACCCGACAACCGCGACCACTGCTTCCCCCCAAGTGATAACCCAACACCTCAACCCCTATTGGGAAGGGTTGTAACACGAAAAAATGATAATCGTAAACCGTATGCTCCTATATGACATAGTACGATTGCATAGTGCTACCACATCCCATTCCACGGGCCACCAATGCACTCGTTTCCAAGTCGACTGTGGTATTTAGTCTAATAATGCATCATGCACAGTGGTCCAATCATTAATCACATAAGCACATCAATCATTTAGCTTTGAGAATGTTAAACACAACACACATATCATAATCATATGAGGATGACTAAGCTACACAAAATTTGCATGATGACATGGCTAGTCTAGATACAATTGAATGATGCCAAATAAACCTTAAAATAAATTCAAACGTCCTCTCCCACTTAGTTGTCATGTACAAAGACTCACGTCCGGTACGGATGAGATCCGGCACGAGAAACGTAAATTTTAGTGAACCTATCATAAGTAAATGGGGTTAGTATTTCACCACCTTGGGGTAAAAACTAACAAGATTTGGTGATTAAATCATGTTTAAAACCATAAAAGAAGGTTATCCGTCCGTTTTGGGTCCATTTGGATACAAAAATCACATTGGGGGTCTCACGGGTGGGTCGGACAACCCACCTATCGCGGCCCACCTGTCTTCTCAGGTGGGCGGGCTGACCCGGTGGTCTTCTCAGGCGGGTTGGTCGGCCCGTCGATTCTTGTCCACTGGTGGGAACCGAGGGTTTGCCCTCTCAGGTGGGTGCCCTCAGGCGGGTTGGTAGGCCCACCGGTCCTGGCCCACCTGAGGGGGCGGAAATTTGCCTTCTTCCTTGAAACTTTTATCAACATTTGGGAAACCAAATGGGGCTTTTTTAATCACATTTTTCACACATCCAAGGTCTTATAAGATGATTCTAACCTAGATCTAAGTTAGATTTAAGGATTGAAAAGCCATCTTACCTTCTTTGCTCAAGAACTCTTTCAAAATCCCAAAATCACTTCTTAGCTCAAGAAATCACCAATGCTTCTCAAATCTTGTAAACACTTCTTCAAATCCTTCAAAATCAATACATAGACCATCTATTAAACTTTAGATTCATCATCTCAAGTGGGATTTATAAGATCTCAAGAAACTCTATTCAAATCAAGGGTTTTACTTGGGTTTGGTGAAAGTTTAAGAAGCATAGCCTTTGCTCACCTCCAGTCGTAGATCTCGTGTTGGGGATCACTCTTCCAGCGTCAGATTGGGAAGATCATACCTTGGCATCGCCCAAAGTCATTATTTCCTTCTCTTCCTTCCCCTTTCTTCTTCTTTGTTCTCTTTTCTTCCTTCTTTTCTCTTTCATCTTTACTCTTCTCACCTACTCTTTAGTGTAATAAATGAGAAAATGAAAAACACAATAATGCTATTTATACTTTAAAACATCTAGTAACCACATGGGTGAGTCACTCAGGTGGATGGAGACGCCCGCTTGTGACCACTCACCTAAAGGCCAAAAATTAGCCAATAAGTGGGATTTTGACGGAATTCAACTCTCGGCATGTATCTCACTCTCGGCACAAGGTATATTATATGTATGCACTTTAGGATACTGCTACATACCAGCATTACCCGTACATGGCCTTATGATATGTGCATGTGCACAGCTTGGGTACACCCGTCTCCTCTGGCATTGACTCGGACTTGTCTGGCCAACCTGTGTTCAAAGTCACCCTTGCCATCATGGTCCATAAGGAACCCGCCTTAACCCTCTCTGGTTCGGGTCCTGCATGGTTAAATCGGGTCAACCGTGTAATTAGACCAGGTTTAAAAAGTAGGGTATCACGTACCCCCTAATGCGTATATAAATTCATACAAGTGGCAGATGTACATTCCTCTCCCGAAAGGCACATAGAAAGAAGTTGGAAATGAATTAATTCAGATATTAAATATTTTTACATTTCAAAAAATCAGTACCAATAAATTGATAATTTTCTAAATTTCTTACCGGATATAGATACCCATGTTGTTTACTTAAGAAATGTCCTCTCATGGGTTTTTCTTAATTTATTTTCTCTCTCCTTCTTGATTATTATGGAATACCCATCCCCATTCTCTATAGGAGTTTTGTCAAGATTATGAAGAGGGAGAGAGTTCTCCCAGCAATCCAATGAGGAACAACAAAATAATTTTATATGTAAAAGGCAAAATCTTTTTTCATGTGAAAAGGATGAGATACAGAAATAGAGTGCTAGTGTATCCTCCGTGGTTGACTCGAAAAACTATTTTTTAATTACTAGTGAAATATGGAGAGGCAACTAAATTTGGCTTTTGGTACTTCTTTCATTCCCAAAATTTCATTTTTTGCATTTAAAAGCAGACAATTTTTATGCGGAGACACTCAAAAGTGTCATTTTGGATGAAAGGTGTTTAACTCCATGATTTTAAGATATTTACTTAGTAGTTTAAAATTTACTTTTGATGGCATTTAGGTTTGAATTAATAACAATAATTCAACTAGGTTAATAGGAAAACTTGGGGTGGGCCTGGGTTTTCAAAAATTCTACCCAGCTCAGCCCAACTTAGCCCAACCCAGCCTAGCCTAGCCTGGTTGCACCGTAGTAACTAAAAAGTGTCAATTTTCATATCGAACTGATCGGTTCAGCCTGAATAAAACCGAATCGAATCCTTTTCAGTTTGGCTTTATGAATTGATAGAACCAAAACCAACTCAGATCGATTATAACTGAGACCGGTATAAAACCAGACCAAAACATAATTGAAAAAATCGATAAAAAAACCAATTTTTTCCAATATATTTTTGGAATGCATCATATAAAAAATCGAAACTGAACCAATAGCACCCCAATAAGAACATGTTAAGACAACTTGATCCAAATCGGACCAAAACCAAAACAAACTTTTGGTTCAACAGTTTGATTTTGATTTGACTTTTTTTTTTTAATCAAGGTGCTCGGGTCAGCTTATGCACACCTTGACTAATCCTCGGGAAGACTAGCGCAGTAACCCACCGCTATGGTCTTCACTTAAATCGTAAATGTATAGATAGAAAATTGAACCTGGAAATGTGTGCAAAACTAGTTGATCAACCTGACTAGAATCAGATTGAACCAACTGATCAACACCCCTACTAGTAACCAGCCATTTTCAATGTAATCAGGTGTGAAAATTCCTTGCAAACCATGGGATTTAATTCCTAGCTTCAACCACATCAACTCAATGTATCCCTCCACTTATAGTATTGAATTATTGATCCCCAACTTCTCAAAAGTTTGAATAATAAACAGGGAAATATAACGAATACTAGCATTATGAACAGCATGAATTGATATGGTCTTCAACACCACCCAACCACCCAATAAGATGATGTCATCACCTTATGTATGCGCTGATGATAAGAACAATTGTCACAATAACTCTGTGTCACTCTGCTAGAACCATAAGCTTATGTTTCAAACGCTTTTCTATCTTTTATTTTGTTTTGAGGTATTTCACTAACTCTCAATTTTAAAGTGTTATCGAAAGTTTGAGGTTTTGATCATGATGTAAAGAAGAAAAAGAGTACCAATAATACCTAGAGAACAAATTGACTTTCTAGAGAGAGGGCCATAATTGGATGGGATATGCTGAATGGTCACATTTGCCTTTTGCCCTTTTAATTATAATTATAATTATAATTTTTATTTTTGTGGGGAGATTGTCAAAGTAAAAGATGTACAAAACTATTGGGTTTGATAGCTTTTATTTGAACAGGTTGATGAATTAGTTCAATTGTGTAGTTAGGTTAGCATATTTGAATGGAAGTGAAGAGTCTTCAAGTAGTTGAAGTTTGAAGGTTTGAAGAGAAGTTTAATCTTTCAAGGAGTGTAAGTGTTTGATGATTGAAGTAATTAAGAGAGAGAGAGAGAGAGAGAGAGAGAGAGAGAGAGAGAGAGAGAAGGGTTTTTTTAAGGAGAAAAAGACAAGTAGAGAAGGAACCTATATTGGGAGGTGTCTTCAAAAAGAGAATAGGGAGATTGAGTAGAGTTGAGAGAGAAAGAATTAGAGGGTGAGAGAGTGACAAATCCCGCAATGGTAAGAAAGAGAGGTGTGTACAAGGGATTTAGGCTTAAAAATCAAATTGTTAGGGTTGCACTAATGTTTTTCTCTTCTTGTTAACAGAAATTTGATTTAACTTCGTAAATGTAAGTGGTTTTGTCAAACCATGTAAACCTCTTATATAATTGTTCTTTTTATTCATATTGTCTAACACACCAAATTTGAAAGATGCTCACATTGGAAACAAGTAGGAAGAGGGGAGAATAGTACAGTGCCACAGGAGTCAGGAGGAGGGTTACAACTTGAAGAGGGGAGAGAGAGGGGGATAGTTCCATCTAGAGGTGAATGGCATCTTCTTGTATCGAACACTTTAACTGCAACAGCATTTGTACTCCCACCAGGACCGGCCAAAAGCTAAGACATGCCACTTTCAAGGTAACACCGCAAGCCCCTCAAGCAAAGGGTCATTGGCTCTTTACCAAAGTTTAAAAGTGAAAAAGAGGAGCAGAGACGGTGCTAAAGCTAATTAAGTAAACATTAGAAAGGATTCTTCACATTGCAACACCGCAAGCCCCTCAAGCAAAGGGTCATTGGCTCTTTACCAAGTTTAAAAGTGAAAAAGAGGAGCAGAGACGGTGCTAAAGCTAATTAAGTAAACACTAGAAAGGATTCTACACATTGGTTCCTTCACGAATCTGAGGCTTTGTGTGAAATATGCTAAAACCCTAATTATTTTCTTAGACCAAATTGAGAAGAGTGGAAGGCACTGTTGTTTGGTCCACATGGCATTGCCTCTTTCTCATCCTCAGTGACTTAATTGATATGTCTCTTACTCCTCACGATCTACTTCAGGAGGGCACTTTGAAGATGGGTGTTTGGCTGCACATATGATATGTATATTTATTTTCCAATTTCTTGAAATGTTTTATGGAAGAAAGAACGTTATTCATTCTTGCATGTACACACCTAGACACAAAGGATGCCGAAAAGACTATGCTGCCCTAGTGCTAAAGATGCTCCCGTGCACCTCCCATTGATCCATGTTGACGTGTACCTGCACCAGCAGGGGTAGTGTTCACTTGCCCATGTGTTATTTATCCCGTATCCCTAATTTATCCTAACTCCGGCCCACTCCTCCATAGGGTAGTAGCAGAGGAGGTCATCAATCATGACTACCTGTAGGGCTGTGGGCCTGCGACACTATTACTTATACCTAGTATGTCACCACTAACCCAATGCACAAGGCCGCCGTTACTGCATGCAAGATCTTGGAGGGACGAATATATGCATTCTTACCCCTGCTTTATAAGAAAGGATGTTTCTAAGTTTTGTATTGCTAACTATGTTAGCAATTCCCGATTGTACTTGAGCTGAGTTCATGTAAAAGATCACTTTCCATACGGTTTCATGACAACGTATATATCCCCTCTCTTTCATTAATGCTTCTCTAAGCATTCTTGATAGCAATATGTCGGGAAAATTATCGTAAAATGACATGTGTCATTATGAAACTATACGTAAAGCATTCATGTACCGGCAGGCGAGCTAGAATCCATATTTTAGGCGTTTTATGCCTTTGCCTGATTAGTATACTTGCGTGTTGTTTGTGGTGTAATTTATGAAAGCCAGGTTCTGTCTTGTTTGTTGGGCTTGACAGAAAAAAACAAAAAATATATGGGTCTTAGAGAGAGAGAGAGAGAGAGAGAGAGAGAGAGAGAGAGAGAGAGAGTAGGCCAGCCCAAGCTTGACCCATCAAATGGAGAATGTCTTTTGTGACTTCAACTAATGAAGGTTGATCCATTCGAAAATTCCCAAAAAGCCTAAAAATGTCATAGAGTTGTATTTGGGTATTTTCGGATTGGGCTAATTTCTCATATGGCTTATTGTCATATTTTGTTCAATTTACTAGGGACAAAAGAAGAACTTCTGATTAATTGGCTAAGCCTCATGTGGTATAAACTACAACTATTGGAAGACTAAGATGCCATTTGCGACTCTCTTTGGCCATCCCATTGACATCTTTAAAAACAAAAATGCATTTAAAATTAAGCCAAAAAAATTCGGTTCAGTTTTGGAGCTTCGAAAAGTTTAATTTCAATCGGTTTGAATTTGAGACCAAAAATAGTTGTGTTGAACTGAACCGAAACCAATAGATCAAAATCAAACGTAAATTATATTAAACCTTATAATCATATGTTTTTATTAAATTGTGTGAAATTATCAATGTAGAGCCCAATGTCAATGTGTATAGGCATCAACATGAATGTGATTTCTTTTTTCTTTTTATATTAGGCAATAATTTCATGTAAAATTTAAGATCTCACACTCGCCCTCTCATCTCATATTCTCATTGATCCAAAAAAGAGTGATCTAGTGAGACCTCACCTTAGAGGTCATCTATTTTTTTCCGATTAACTCGGTGGAAATACTTGTCTTGTGTCATTGCGTGGGCCAGCGGGTGCAGGGGCCACTCGCCCTTACAGAGAACACTCCCCCCATAATCTTTATTACAGCCGTACAGCCCGATATCCAGGGGGCAGTAGCCCGTGAAGAAATGGCATCATCGATTGTTAGCTTTTCAGGGCTCAAGAGTATAAATTCAGTGAGATTGCCGTTCTCCGCTAGAACCAAAGTAGTGAAGCCTCTCTTGTCTCTCCTTCTGAGAACAGCCCCAATTGCTTCGATGTCGTATGAGAAGGAGCTCACTGCTGCGAAGACAGCGGCCTCTGTTGCAGCGCGGCTGTGTCAGGCAAGTTGTTACCTGATTTGTTTAAACAAGTGTTGAAGACCCAGTGCTTGTTCTGCTCCGATTGATAATTGATGCTCTTTGGTTGATCGAATTTCTTGCTTTCTGTGGGTTGCTAGTGTTATTTATGTAATACCCACATCATAAATTCGTTCTTCCAAGAAAACCCAAATGTTGGATTGGCGATTCAACAATTTTATTACCTTTTTTAATTTTTCTGTGCTTGTTCCGTCTGGGGTGGGTAGAGGAGAAAGAATTTGATTTCTCTGATTAGCAAATGCTTCGTTCTGTGTTCATTTATTTGGGAACCAATCTCCTCGTAAATTTGTTCTTCTTATATCACAGATCCTCTGGAATTACCACTCGTGACTCTTGAAACTTGAAATGCTATAAAACATCCTTGAATGGAGCCAAACTCTAGTCTGTAACTGCCGCAGTTTTTATCTTGTGCTGGTTACACCAACGAGACATTTTTTGAGGACTCCCACTCTGAATGAAATAAAAGGGGATATAATGATTAGCATAAACAATATTGAACTCCAATCAACTCAACTAAGTCTTTTCCCAGATAAATGTTGGTATATGATGTATTGTATTCCGTCACAGTTTAACTCAGGGAGTACTGGTGCAGCGCCTCGACAGGCAGGACGGCGGTCCCGCTAGCCGATTAGTGTGCCGTGGGGGTTGCAAGGGGGGCGCAGATCCCCGCTTGAATTTTTTATTTGAGGGTAATTGTGTACTTTCCGGATTAGAGTTTTTCGCTATATATATTTGTAGCGAGAGTTTCTTACTCTGAAATACAAGCAATACTGAGAGATGTGAGGGACGAGCGTTGTAACCCTATTCTCCATTGATAGTGAAGCAGGATCTCATCTCACTGAGGACGTAGACAACTTTGTTGAACCTCGTAAATCTGTATACATTGTTTGTTATATTTTTCCATTATCTTCTGCATCGTTTTAGGGTTATGTTTCTACAAATTGGTATCAGAGCTATAGATTTTCGTTTTCTAGGGTTTGCTATCATGATGGCAGGAAAGGGATCGAATGTCAAGTATGATATCGAGCGGTTCAATGGGAAGAACAATTTCACCCTCTGGCGTCAAAGGATGAAGGATCTTCTGATACAATCGGGTTTGGCGAAAATATTATTGGGAAAGTCGAAGAAACCTGTAAAAATTATTGACGAAGAATGGGAAGAAATGGAAGAAAATTGGTAATTGTTATTCGATTGAATATTTCTGATAATGCCTTACAGTATGTTGTGGGTATCAAATCTGCACCGCAGTTATGGGCGAAACTTGAAAGCATCTACATGACGAAGTCCTTAACAAACAAGTTGTTCGTGAAAAAGTAATTGTATTCTCTACAGGTGGAGGAAGGTACGGATCTATTAGAGCATCTTAACATGTTCAATCAGATCGTAAGTAAACTTGCAAACCTAGAGGTTAAGATCGAGGATGAAGACAAGGCGTTATTGTTGTTGTTGTCGCTCCCAGAATCATATGATACACCTGGTAACGAATCTCTTGTACGGGAAGGAGACCATTGAGATGGATGAAGTCGTGGCTGCCCTCATGTCCAATGATACAAGGAAGAAGGTCAGTAGTACAAAATCTCAAGAAGAAGGTCTTTTCGGAGGTGACAAGGAGCAGGAAAGAGGGAGATCAAATCAGAAGGGATCTGGGAAGAGTCGATCGAAATCAAAAGGGGCAAAGACAAATGTCTCATGTTACTATTGTAAGAAGGAAGATCATCTGAAGAGAGAGTGCTTGAAGAGGAAGGCGAACTTGAAGAAGAAAGGTATATATAAGGCATCTGAGGAAGCTAGTGTGGCTGACAATTAGATGGAGATGATGGGGATGTACTTTCTATATCATCAGGTAAGAATCAACCTTTTGATTCTGGATGTTCATATCACATGTGTCCACATAATGATTGATTTGATACATATCAACTATATAATGGTGGGTCTGTCCTAATGGGGAATAATGCCGTATGCAAGACCATTGGGATAGGCACTATCAAAATCAAGATGTTTGATGGGATAGTAAGAACTTTAGCAGATGTGAGACATGTACCAGAATTAATGAAAAACTTAGTATCTTTGGGGGCACTTGACTCAAATGGTTGCAAGTATATAGCAGAAGGTGGAGTTCTCAAAGTTATTAAGGGTGTCATGGTTGTCATGAAGGGACAACTAACTGGAAACCTATACAGACTCATAGGGAGCATAGTTACAGGTGGAGCATCTGTGACTATAGATGCAGGATCTGATATAGATGATACCTATCTGTGGCATATGCGGTTAGGACATATGGGAGAAAGAGGATTGATGGAACTTCATAAAAGAAAACTGTTGAAGGGAGTGAAAACTTGTAAACTGAACTTTTGCAAGTATTATGTGTTCGGGAAACAATGCAAAGTTAGTTTAAAAATTGTAAAACATAAGAGTAAAGGGGTGCTTGATTATGTGCACAGCAATGTATGGGGTCCTTCATAATAAAATCTAAAGGTGGGGTAGAATACTTCGTGACCTTTGTTGATGATTACTCAAGGAAAGTCTGGATCTACTTCATGAAGCATAAAAGTGAGGTATTCACTAAATTTAAGGAATGGAAGGCTGAGATAGAAAGGAAGACAGGAAAGAAAATTAAGTACTTAAGAACAGACAATGGAAGGGAGTACATGAACGAGCCATTTCTAGAATTGTGCAAAGCTGAAGGGATTACACGTCACTTCACGGTTCCAAAGAAACCACAGAAAAATGGTGTAGCTGAAAGGATGAACAGAACACTTCTAGAAAGAGCTCGGAGTATGAGGCTGGATGCAGGGTTGAGGAAGAGATTTTGGGCAGAAGCAGTGAATATGGCATGTTTTCTTATCAACAGGTCTCCATCAAAGGCAATTGATTGTAAAATTCTCGAAGAGGTATGGACATGAAAATCAGTAGATTATTCTATTCTAAAAATATTTGGTTGTCCAGCCTATGCACATGTTGAGAGTGAGCAACGTTCCAAGTTAGACTCAAAGTTTAAGTAGTGTATTTAAAAAAAAAAAAAAAAAAAAGGCGTAAAGGGATTCAAGTTGTGGGATCCAAGTTCACAGAAAGTTGTGGTTAGCAGGGACGTTGTGTTTGATGAGTCTCATATGGTGAAGTCAAATTGCAATTCACAAGCAGTTGATGAATATAAAGAAGATTCTACTGTGCAAGTGGAGTTAGGTGAGTCAGAAACAACAAGAGAGAATGAGTCATCAAGTGACTTACCAGGACAACAGGAAGCAGTAGAAATTCCTTATACTGTGGTAAAAGGTAAAGGGAAGCATACTCACAAAGCACCTGTGAGATACGGGTTTGAGGACATAGTTGCCTATGCCCTCACTGTAGGTGCAGGTGATCCATCTTCCTATTATCCTATTATGATGCTTGTGCACAACATAATAAATGGATGGCAGCTATGATGGAGGAAATGGAGTCTCTATAGAAGAACAAGACTTGGGAGATTGTGGAAAAACCCAAAGGAAGAAAAATTATTGGGTGTAAATGGGTCTTTCGTAAGAAAGAGGCAGCATCTGAGAAGGAGCATAAAGGGTATAAGGCCAGACTTGTAGCCAAGGGCTATGCACAGAAGGAGGGGATAGACTACAATGAAATATTCTCTCCAGTGGTGAAACACACTTCGATCATGGTACTACTTGCTTTGGTGGCCATGTATGATTTAGAGCTTGAATAACTTGATGTGAAGACTGCATTTCTTCATGGTGACTTGGAGGAACAGATTTATATGGAGTAGCCTGAAGATTTCAAGGTGCAGGGAAAAGAAGATTATGTTTGTCTGCTTAAGAGGTCGCTTTATGGTCTTAAGCAATCTCCTAGGTAGTGGTACAAGCACTTTGATTCCCATATGATGAAGATTGGTTACATAAGAAGTGAGTATGATAGTTATGTTTATTATAAAGTGCTAAGTAATAATTCCATTCTTTTGTTGATGCTTTATGTTGATGACATGCTCATTGCTGCAAAGAGCAAACATGATATAGTCTCTTTGAAGTCTTTGTTGAGTGCTGAATTTGAGATGAAGGATCTTGGTGCTGCTAAGAAGATCCTTGGCATGGAAATCCTTACAGATAAAAATGCAGGTAAACTTTGGATAACTCAGAAGAGGTATATTAAAAGGTGCTAGAGCGTTTTAATGTGGAAAATGCCAAGCCGGTTAGCACTCTGTTAGCCAGTCACTTCAAGTTATCTGAAAGGGAATGCCCTACAACACATGAAGAGGTGGAGCATATGTCTCAACTCTCAAGTCCCCTATGCTAGCGCAGTTGGGAGTCTCATGTATGCTATGGTTTGTAGCAGGCCGGATTTGTCTCATGCAGTCAGTGTTAGCAGATACATGAGTAATCTAGGGAAGTTCCACAGAATTGGCGGGTTATGTTGATTCTGACTATGCCGGTGATTTAGACAAGAGGTCTACTACAGGGTGTGTATTTACATTGGTTGGTGGACCTATATCATAGAGGGTGATGCTTCAGTCTACAGTTGCATTGTCCACCACAGAGGCAGAGTACATGACGGCAGTTGAGGTTGCCAAGGAAAAAGTCTGGTTGGCTGGATTGGTTCGTGAGTTGGGGTTGGAGCAAGGAGGTATAATATTACATTGTGACAATCAGAGTGCCATATATCTTGCAAAGAATCAGGTGTTTCATGCAAGGACAAAGCATATTGATGTGAGATTTCATAAGATCAGGGAGCTTGTGTCAGAAGGCAGTATTCACTTGAGAAAAATTTATACAAATCTCAATCCTACAGATATGTTTACCAAGCTAGTTACTACAGAGAAGTTCGAGTCCTGTTTGGACTTGATTAATGTTACTCATTGTTGAAAATGAGGGGCGCACCAAATAGGTGCGGGTTTGTACCTCTAATGAGGTACAGGGATGAAGACGTCTACAAGATATCTTTACAGGAGATTCGACAGAATTTAAGCCAAGGTGGAGATTGTTGGTGTATGATGTCTTGTATTCCGTCACAGTTTAATCCAGGGAGTACTGGTGCAGTGCCTCGACAGGCAGGACGGTGGTTCCGCTAGCCGGTTAACGGGCCGTGGGGGTTGCAAGGGGGGCAGGAGCCCCCTTCGCATAGCACTCCACTCGAATTTTTTATTTGAGTTCAATTGTGTACTTTCCAGATTTGGGTTTTTCGCTATATATATTTATTGCGAGGGTTTCTTTTTCTGAAATGCAAGCAATACTGAGAGGTGTGAGGGACAAACATTGTAACCCTATTCTTCATTGATAGTGAAGCAGGATTTCATCTCACCGGAGACGTAGGCAACCTTGCCGAACCTCATAAATCTGTGTGCATTGATTGTTCTGTTTTTCCATTATCTTCTGCATCGTTTTAGGGTTGCGTTTCTATAATAAATGGGGTTGGCTATAGGGATCCTGTTTCGCCATTCAACTCTATTTGAGTTATTGGTAATAGTCAAGCCTGAGTGACTGGCATGAATAATACCTCCACGAAATTCAATTTCTTCTCTTGTGCCATTGAACTTTGTTTCAACCTCAACCATTCTAATGGACAAAAACATCCCCCTGGATATTTTGCTGAGCAGTTTAGATGGATATATTCTGATTATGTCTATAAATTATTCATTCAGCTAAGCCACATTACATTGCATGGATTTAGGACCAACTTGACATTTTGTGTGCGCTCTGCTTTCGAATATTTCATAAGAAAATTCACAGGTAGTTTGTGGGGGATGTGGTTTACAAACTACAAACAGGAGTTTCATATCATTAAAAAAAAATCCTACAAACTCTTGATAGGTTAGTTTTAGGAGAGCTGCAGGGTTCAGTTTGAGAGTTCAACCTTGGAAAAGCCTTCAAACTATTGGAGTATACATAGGTTCCAAAATTGATGTGCACTTTTATTCGATAAACCTCCTCAAACAACTTCAACTTTGTCAAGGCTGCATAATGGATGACATGGAGTTGTCTCTCTGAAACTATTAATCAAGGTTACGAATTTCTTCATATAAAATGCATAGGCTGGATTAGAATTTAACTCTTTAGAATTAGTTTTGCAGACATCATTTTCATTGTATATTCTCTAGGTGATTTGAACTTTTGACTATGATATTGAAATAATCAGGGCTTCAGTTGTTGTGATTTTTGATTTATTAATTAATCATGTTGTTTTGAATTCTCAAATTTTGTTTTAACCGTACTAGCCTTATTTGAATATCTGGTGGGCCATTTTCCTCCCTTAACACAACTTTGCTTAATTTAATAAAAGGAGTAATATGGTATAATTGATGTTTGTGTTTCCAGAAGGTGCAAGCAGCACTTCTACAGTCAGATGTCCAGTCAAAATCTGATAAAAGTCCTGTAACAGTGGCAGATTATGGTTTGTAATCACTATCTATGCAATTTTGTTCCTTGTCTTCTCTTTCGTCTGCTGATTAGTCACATCATTGTTTGGTTGAAGGGGGAGACATTTAGTATCTATTAATAGATTTGAAAAGCTGCTTTCCACTTGACATTATTGCACAAAAGATTTTGTGTGTTATTTTACATTGCATACAGAATATAGAGGCATTATTTGTTCTATGATTCATACTAATTTTGTCTAGGTTCCATCTGAAACATTCTGTTTCCTGTTCCTGAATTCATAAATGTACATACGTTGTAGGGTATTTAGAGCCTTTAATGGGTCAGATTGAAGATCTTTGGAGATAAAAGAAAATTCAGCTAGTAAATAGTCACAGTAGAAATTTAGCTCTTCTTTGTATTCTTACATCATCTCAAAATTTTTAGGGAATTTCTGATAAAGTTCTATTTTCTAGTCAGGACTCAGGAACAAACACTGTCTGAAGTCAGAATTTAAAATCTGAAGACCATGCAGTAGGATATGTGACAAAACCAGAGTAAGAAAGGAATAATGGTTGTGTAGGAGAAAACAAGGAGGAGGAGAAGAATAGGAAGAAGAGAAGGAGAAGAAATCGTAGGAGAGGAGAACTCTAACTGAATTCCCCAACTGATAGGAAGCAAATTTTCTTTCCCATCACTATGCCTAGTGAAACACTTCACTATTTGCCACATGGTAGTACATGAGCTAGTCCATATGATAGAGGACCAGTCAAGCATCTCATTGGTACAATTTCAGCTTAAAATGAGTAGATAGCTAAAATTACAAAAGGTGCAATTTTGTATTTTATATTTATCAACCAAGGCCTCTCGCTTATGGCCTTGGGCAGCCTCTCACTAACCCTAATGGCATCACATCAACTTGCAATGGACGTACACCATGCGACATTTCTTCTCACAGCAATAAGGCCCAAAACCAATTCTCATTCAATTAATCCAATCATTCGGGGAGGAAGAGGCTCTGTGGCCCTTACAATATAAAGAGTAGTCTTTAACACCTCAAAAAGGAAAGGAGAAACTACTTAAAATTATGCCACCCTGGCTGCAGCAGTAGTGCTGCCTTGTACATCAAGGAAATAAAATTAGAAGCTAAAGGTACTACTATTAATAACCAGTATAAAAACTAAAGCTAACTATCTAGTAGTACTACAGAAGGACCAACGATTTGGTTTTTAGTAAACTAGCAAACACCTAGACCCATGAGCGTCGTTTGGCCGGAACCAAAGTCCAGTTGAAGAACCATGGTCATGGTTCTTATTCTTGCAGCTGTACTGTTTGCAGTGCAGCTTGTCTACATCAGTATGCAAACCAACACCCCACCCCCACCCCAAAAAAAAAAAAAAAAAAAAAAAGAGTAGAGGAGTAATATTAAGTTGAGTGCAGGCCTTAGATAGCAGAAAAACTCCTCAAAAAATCATGGATCATGGAATTCTAACAGCTATATTGAAGAAAATGGACCTGTTTCAAAACTAGTAACTTGAGATCCAAAAAATTAGGAATTCAGGAATCTCCTAATCCACAGGTCAGATAAAGACCAAATTTTGGTTGAAAGAAACCCTTAGGGTAGTGAACAACTTCTCAAAATATGAGGCAGATATGGTGGGTAGATCTGCGACAACAGATTCTCCCACAATAATCAGGAAAACACCCAAAACAGGGTAGTTCAGGGCCTAATCTTGCAGAGAAAATAGTAACAACCAGAATATGATAATTCCTTTGTTGCAGCAGAAAAATACATCCATCAGAGCAGCAAATCAACAGCAAAAGAAGACTCCTTCCACGCACAACACCACCCCACCCCCCCCCCCAAAAAAAAAGAAAAAAAAAAAAGTAGAAAAAAAGAAGAAGAAAAAAAACCTCCTGTTCTAGTTCTTCTTTTAACAAGAGAAGACGTCATGAACAAAAGATGCAGCAGAACTATTGCACTCTTCCACGATCCGTTGAAGGACTCTTGAACCAACAACTAGAGGATGTGGTCACTGGTTGATTTGCTCTAATATCATGTTACAACTGCCTATCCCAAAAGCTCAAACTGTTAAGTTAGGGTCTCACCAGCACATATCAACACCCCTTGCCCCCCTACCCGGGCATGTGCAGGCCCACGCATACATAGCTCTGCATGTGACATCATCACATGGCACACTGGCACCAAGGGCCACAAAGTGTAGGGGCAAAACAACACCTAACACAAACCCTTTGCACGTACCAGGGATTGAACTGCCGGGCCCTGGCCTACTGGCTTGGATACCATGTGACAAAAACCTGAGAAAGAAAGGAACAACACCTGCATAGGAGAAAACAAGAGGAAGAAGAAGAATTGGAAGAAGATAAGGAGAAGAAGGCGTCGTGGAGGAGAACTCTAACCCATGGTTGGAGAGAATTGAATTCCCCAACAGATAGGCAGCAAACAGACATATATTTTTAAACCCTTGGTAGTGCAATTACAAGTATGCCCCTATTAAGTAAAGACATACAGTTGACAGTAAGAAAGAAGTACAAAAGACAATAAGAAATACTTTAACAGGATCATTAGGAGGCTTTTCGCTTAGGAGACCAGAGGTAGACACTCAATATGGTGGCTTTTTCACCCAGCATGTGTATCCACAATGTGTAATGATCCTAAAATCACCATGCAATTATTCCTTTTATCTTTCTCCACATAAGGGGTCCTCACTAGGGGGATGGATTTTTTATTCTTTATAAAAAGAAAAAAAATCTCTGCCAAGTAATTAAAAATTGCACCTTTTCAAATTCTTATCCTGAAATGGTTGCTCTGTACTATGCTATTGACTGAATCTAGCCATTGAATTTGGTAAAGTCATCTGATATATTTGTAAAAAGACTTTACTAGTAAGGTCAAGCCACCCCCTCACACACACACACACACACACACACACAAAAAAAAAAAAAAAAGAGAAAAAGGAAAGAAAAAAAGAAAAAAAGAAAAAAAGGGAAAAACTGTAGCTTGCTCAAATGTGCTAACAACAAGAGAGGAAAATGAGAACAGTTTCCTATTCTTCTTGTGGCTGTTGTTGGGTTTTTTTTTTCCAGCTTTTAGGGTTGATGGAATTCCTATTGAAATAATATTTATTTTTTCAAGTTGATGCTTCATCTTATTTTTTCAGGTTCACAGGCACTAGTTAGCTTTGTGCTGGAGAGGGAACTTCAGTCTGAATCCTTTTCGTTGGTAGCTGAGGAGGTAACATGCAGACTCATATTATTGTTAAAATTCATAGTGCATGAGATGGATCAGTGGCATTTGTTGTTTTATACTTCTGTAGAAGCTTACAATATGATTTAAGTATTTCTCTAGGATTCTGGAGATCTCCGCAAGGAAACTGGTCAGGAAATGCTGGAACGTATAACTAAACTTGTGAACAAGACTCTATCTAGTGATGAAACATACAATGTGTCTCCATTGTCTGCAGAAGATGTGGTTAAGGCCATTGATAGTGGCAAATCTGAAGGGGGTCCTCTTGGCCGGCATTGGGTTTTGGATCCCATAGATGGTACTAAAGGGTGAGTTTAATTATTAAGTTTGATAGCGGAAATGAATAGTTGCTTTTCGTTAAGCAACCATTTAGAAGAAAATAAATTCTTACTGTACAGGAAAATGAGGTTTTTGTCATTGATGACATGGCATTTTTGTTTTTCTTTCTCTGCTTTATATCTTTTTTGTCTATCTGAATGAGTATGGACTTTTTTCTGCAAGTTATGTGTGACTGTGACATTAACCATGGATCCAGTGACAAATAAATAACAATGAGCATCTGTTCTCAGCAATTCATCTGAGATCTTTTCCCCTTAAGACATTGTTGAAAAAGTGTAGTGGGTTGATGGCAACTGTACCTTTTTTTTTTTTTTTTTTTCTCTCTAGATGTATCTATTTCTTAATTTAGTTTTGTCCAGGGATACCAAATTACCAAGTTTCTGAAACATTTTGATTTGATAATTCATAGGTAAGCCATAGGCACACATTTTGTACCCATTTATGGATAGATAAGTGATGTAGACAAGCTGCACCACAAACCGTACAGCGGTAGGAATAACAAAACCAGGCCCATATTTAGGTCAACAGTTCTTCAACTGGACTTTGGTTCAGACCAGACCAAGCCCATGGGTCTGGGAGTTTGCTGGTTTACTCAAAACCAGAATTGTGGGGGCTATGTTGGAGTTTCTTTTCGTTAATTAGTAGTTACTTCAAGTAACTAGTTTCTATTTACTTGTTAGTAATAGGCTCGTTTCTACTTAAGACATTTCTATTTTTCAGTTGCTTGTTGTACAAGGCTTCACTACCAAGGTTCTAAATCTCAGGTTTCGACCTTGGATGAAGCCAAAATTTAGGTTGAAATTTCTGAAACCTGGTCAAAGTCAGCAGGTACTTTTGGGGCAAAATTTGACATGTCATGGGCTGGTCAAAACTGGTCAAAATTGGTAATTTTCAGTTGAAACTGAGTGAAACTACCAAAATGTGCAAAATATCGTCAAAACAACCAGTTACATTTTGGTTTCGACCATGGTTTCGTCTCGGTCCATACCAAAACTGTGAAATTTCAGTCATTTTGACCAAGATTTCGAACCATGTTCACTACTACCATGTATTGGGCCTATTTTAGCAAGTTTCTATTTTATTACTTTCCTTTCTAGAGGTAGTACACTTCTCTTTATATGTAAGGGGCCTTAGAGCCTTCTGGCTTCTGGACACTTTTGATAGTGAATAAATGTTGTTTTTTTGCCTTTGTTTGCTGTGCGATGCAGTTTTGTGGTGAGATGCCCTGCTGGTTAGTGAGATACCGACTGAGGCCATAGGTGATAGGCCTTGGTCATATCCCCTTATTCTCTCCTTTATTTGTACTTCATTTTGATACAATCCTAGTCATTGTGAAGCTGTCCAAGACCTTCTGAAGTTGTGTTATTGCCTGCTGGTATCATTGGAGTAAAGTGCTGATGATAGTGATTAGAGGTCAAGAGCAGACCATATTCTCCACTCTCCCATATCCTGCAGTACCTTCCCTTGAAATTCCATTGCAGCAGTTTCCTATCCTTCATATCTTCCAATTTGCCCAGCAGATTCTTGTAGTGTTTTGAGTAGTCCTACTGTTGGAGGACTTCCGTTGAGCAGAAGTTTAACCCATTCTAATGGTTACTTATACTACAAATTAGTAAGTTACTAAATCGGTCCCTACTTAATAATTTCATGCCTTTGTTCCTATAGTTCAATCTAACCATCAGTTTGATTACTTATTTAGAGAAATGTATCCAGCCATCAATCCCTTTGGTTCTAATTTGGCATTGATCTGTCCAGAAGTTTTGTTTGATCTTGGTTGTTGCTAAATCTGAGACCTCCTTTGTATTTTTTGTTCTCT
This sequence comes from Macadamia integrifolia, assembly GCF_013358625.1. Taxonomy (NCBI): domain Eukaryota; kingdom Viridiplantae; phylum Streptophyta; class Magnoliopsida; order Proteales; family Proteaceae; genus Macadamia; species Macadamia integrifolia. Next base: position 15,206,981 of record NC_056558.1, read on the forward strand.
CTATTATCACAGCCCGTCTGACCATTAGATTCCCATCAAACCTGGGAGTATTGTTCCACTACCCTATCTCTATGTTCGACCAGAACTTGGGCTTGATCTGAGCCTTGGTTCCATGGCCATCGGTCCCCTTTTGTTGCTGGAATTTATACCCTACAGTCCTGCTTGTGGATGCGGTGTAACTACTTTCTGTTTTAGCGAGTCTAGACCTATCAATAAGTCTAGGTAGGTACATTTAATAATTCTTATAATCACATTGTGGATAAAAACTATTCGTCATGTGTAAACACACATAAGTCATCATTTAACCCCC